>NW_022589734.1:3457803-3465102 GCF_004348235.1 Phoca vitulina
ATTAAGAATTCCTCATATCAGTGAGGTCATATGATACATGTCTTTCTCTGTTTGACTTATTTCGCTCAGCATAATACCCTCCAGTTCCATCCACGTCGTTGCAAATGGCAAGATCTTATTCCTTTTGATGGCTGCATAATATTCCATTGTATATATATACCACATCTTCTTTATCCATTCATCTGTTGATGGACATCAAGATAAAAAGCTTTTGCAAAGCAAAGGAAACAGTCAACAAAACCAAAAGACAACTGAAATTCTTCATTTTAAAAGTAAATCTAGGGATGCCTGAGTGGCTCAGTAGGTTAAGCGTCTGCCTTCAGCTCAGGTCATGATCCTAGGGTCCTGGGAACAAGTCCCATATGGGGCTCCCTGCTCAGCAGGGAGCCTGCTTCTACCTCTGCCTTCCCCTCCCCCTGCTTGTGCTCTCTCGCTCTCTGACAAATAAAAATAAATCTAAGACGTAGGATTATCTTCAACTCACCTTCACCCAGGATACACTGAATCACAACTGTATGCCAAAACAAAAAATGAGAAGAAAATCACCCTGAGGTGGGTAAGAGAGGCTGGGACAAAATCTTGCCATAAATCCCATCCTTGGCATGGCGTCCCATAACCAGGAGGGAACTTGGAATGCAGAGCTTCTCCCCAAGAAGTGAGGGGCTCAGATTCCACATTAGGCATCCCAACTTTTGGAACATATACTTGGGAGACAAGGTCCCAAAACATCTGGCTTTGAAAACTGATGGGGCTTGTATCCTGAGACACACAAGACTCTAGCGATCTGAGAAGCTGCTTTTAAAAGGCTTGCACACTCAGACTTGCCTGCCCCAGGGCCCAGCAGAGAAGCAGCCAAAGGTAACCAGACTTAAAGTGAAGAAAGTTTACCTGTTTATATTAAAGTGTTTGCCTGAGGGGCAGGCATCTAATTTAACACACACACCTAAGCGCCTGCTGGAACACTCTCTGGGGACAGAGGATGGAGGGTGCCATTTTGCACTCTGCCCTTTCCATGCTCCAGAGCACCAGTCTCTCCCAGAGGGGAGCTTTCACACATGTGTGGTGCCCTGATTTGGGGGTTTGCCACCTATGGGATTCCTTTTGATCTCCTGGTTCTGGAGGACAGGTGAGCCTGCATTCTTGATCCCATAGGACTATAATAATTGGTGTCACCCAGAAAGAGTTCATACCCTTGTCTGGCACTCCAACTTTTCCATCTGCTGCCAGGGGACACCTCTACATTGCCTGGCCCTGGGGGACAGTGGAGTTTATGCTCATGGGTCTCATAGGAGAGTAACCAACAGAGAAAGAGTTCTTAAATACCTACCACTCCCAGGGCACAGCAAAAGTCAACAGGCCCAAAAGCTCAATCTTTCTGTGAAGGAGGCCCATTAGCTGATCATCTTGGCTGTGAGTTGAAGAGTAGACTGCTGATTAAGGACACATTTGGGGCTGACTGTATTTTTTTCCTAGAGACCTCAGAGGACAAGTACTATGTTTGTCTTCACCCTCTGCTGGACTCCTGAATGCCAGTGTCTCCTGGAGGGAAGCTTCACATGTGTCTGGTGCCCTGGTTTTTGTGTCTGGAGCCTTAATTTTTGTGCCTACTACCCAGGGGATGCCCCTTGATTGCCTGACTCTGGGGATTGGGGGTCTTGCATTCTTTGGTGTCATGGGACTGTGGCAATCAGAGAGATGCTTCTTGGCAGGTTACCACCCCCAGGGTACTGCACAGATAATGTACTGGAGCACAGTTCACAGTCTTTCAGTGAAGGAGGCCTCTTTGCTTGTCCTGGACCTTTGACCTGAGGGAGAGACTTCAGGTTTGGCATATATTTATAGGTCTATGAAGATGTTCTCAAAAACCATAGGCTATGAGCACCATCTTGGTACTCTCCTTCTGCCCTGCTTCAGCTCACTGGTATCACTCAGAAAAGAGTTTATACACTTCCCTGGAGTCCCAATTTCTATGAGTGCCACTCAGGGGACACTTCCTGATCACCTGGCTTTGGTGGCCAACAGAGCTTATGCTTGTAGTCCCATAAGACTGTATATATTTGCATAATTTAAAGCCAATGCCTGAGTGTCTGTCTTCCATTCAGCCTGAATGTAGGCACTGAGATCCTCCCCTTTCAGACAGTGATAGATCTTGACACATCATCAACTACTGGGAGCTATTAAAAATATAATAGTCTGCTTGAACAAACATAGAGATTTGAGAGACAGCCAGCAGCTGAGGTAGGGTTGAACAACAAGTTTCAACTCCAACACAAGGCCCCTCCTTCAAGACTGGGAGAGGTGGTTGTTTATCTACTGTCTAGAAACCAATATACAGAGTCAAACAAAATGAAGAAACAGAGGAATATGTTCTAAATGAAAGAACAAGATAAAGCCTCGGGGCGGGGGGGAAAAAGCCCTAATGAAATGGAGAGAAGTCATTCACCTGATAAAGAGTTCAAAGTAATGGTCATAAACATGTTCACCAAACTGGGGAGAAGAATGAATAGACAGAACTTCAACAAAGAGACAAAAAATATAAAAAAGTACCAAATATAGTCACAGAGGTGAAGAATAAAACAACTGAACTGAAAAATACATTAGAGGGGTTCAACAATAGACTAGATGAAGCACAAGAATCAGTCAACTCAAAGACAAGGCAATGGAACTCAACCAAAAAGAGCAGCAAAAAGAAAAAAGAATGAAAAAAAGCAAAGAGAGCTTAGGGGACTATGGGACACTATCAAATGGACTAACATCACAGCATAGGATTCCCAGAAGAGGGGGAGAAAAGGGCAAAAATATTTGAAGAAATGATGGCTGAAAAACTTCCCTAAACTGGGGAAGGAAACAGACATCCAGTTTCAGAAAGCCTAGAGCTCCAAAGAGGAACCCAAAGAGACCCACAGCACATATGCACATAACATAGGAACACCTAAATGTATAAATCAAATTTAACAGACCTAAAGGGGGAAATAGATGCCAATAGAATAATAGTAGGGGATTTTAATACCCACTTACATTAATGTATAGATCATTCAGACAGAAAATCAATAAGGAAAAATTGGCCTTAAACAACACATTAGACCAGGTGGATCTAACAGGTATGTACAGAACATTCCATCCAAAAGCAACAGAACACACATTCTTCTCAAGTGCACATGAAACATTCTCCAGGATAGATCATATATTAGGCCACAAAGCAAGCCTTAATAAATTTAAAAGGATTGAAATCACATCACGCATTTTTTCTGACCACAATGGTATAAAACTAAAAATTAATTACATGAGAAAACTAGAAAATTCACAAATATGTGGAGATTAAACAACATACTACTGAACAATTAATGGGTCAAAGAAGAAATCAAAGGAGAATTTAAAAAATACCTGAAGATAGGGGGCGGAGCAAGATGGCGGAGGAGTAGGAGACCTGGATTTCATCTGGTCCCAGAAATTCAGCTGGATAGGGATCAAACCATTCTGAACACCTACAAACACAACAACTCTGAACAGAAAAGCGACCACTTTCTAGAAGGTAGGACGTGCGGAGAAGTGAACCTGAGGCAATATTCGGGAGGATAGATGGCGGGGGAGGGGCCTCAGTCAGCTGCTTCTGGCAAGTGTTAGAGCAGTGGAGAACAAAATCGGAACTTTTAAGAAGTTGGCTCTGCTGAGGGAGGTCGCTCTGGTGGCTAAGCTGGGGGTGGAACTCTCGTGGGACAGTGTGGTCTCAGGACCCTTGGGGTCACAGAAAGACCGGGGGTGCCTGAGTGCAGCAGAGCTCCCAGGTATCGGATCAGGGAAGCCAGCTGCAGAGACTGAGCCAAGGAGCAGGCTCTCAGCTCGGGGTTGCCATAAACCATGATCCTTGGCACAGTTGGGCCACTGCTCCTCCAGCAGGGAATCAAAAAGTGGCAGATCCGGGGAGAATCCCCTACCTCCCCCGGGAGGAGCAGCGCGGGAGCGCACCGCAGGGATCTGCTGGGTTTGGAGACTCCACACCGAGTCAGGTGCCAGAGATAGAAACACTCAGTCACAGGCCGGGTGAGCGCAGAGTGCGGCCGGAGACTGGGGAGACGGGAGTGACTGACTGCTTTTCTCTGGGGGCTTGCTGAGGAGCGGGACCCCGAGTTCTCAGCTCCTCTGGGGTGGAGATTGGGAGGCCGCCATTTTCACTCTCAGCCTCCAAAGCTGTATGGAAAGCTTGCAGGGAACAAAAGCTCCCGAGAGCAAACCCAAGCAGATTACTTAGCCCGGACCGGGCAAGGGCGGGGCAATTCCGCCTCCAGCAAAGACATTTGGGAACCACGGCAACAGGCCCCTCCCCCAGAAGATCAGGGAGAACAGCCAGCCAAGACCAAGTTTATCCATCAATGAGAACGGCAGAACTCCAGCGCTAGGGGAATACTGCACATAGAATCCATGGCTTTTTTACCATGATTCTTTAGTCTTTCAAAGTTAAATTTTTTTCTTTTTTTTAACTGTTTTTTTTTTAATTTTTCTTTTTCCCTTTTTCAACCAACATCTTATCAATCCCTTTTTTAAAAAATATTTTTATTTTTCATTTTTAGAGTCATATTCTATCCCTTCATAGTAGTTACCCATATTTTTGACATATATATATAAGTTGTTCTCTCTTTAAAATTTTGAGATAGTTTCTTCTAACATATCAAAATATACCCTAAATCTCTAGTGTATGGTTTTTTTCTACTCTCCTGCCTGATCACATTCTCTCCCTTTTTTCCTCTTTTTTTTTTTTAAATCCTCTTCTTTCTTTTTTCAAACAACTTCTTATCAATTACTCTTATAAAATTTTTTATAATTTTTACCTTTACAGTCATATTCCATCCCTTTATCATATCAACCCTTATTTTTGTACATTTATAAGTTATTCTTTCTTTAAAATTTTGGGAGGCACTTTCTTCTAACAGACCAAAATACACCCCAAATCTAATGTGTGGCACTGATCTATGTACCAGCCTGATCATATTTGATCATATTCTGTTTTTTTTTGTTTTGTTCTGTTTTTGTTTGTTTTTATCTTTATCTTTATCTTTTTCTTTTTTTTTTCTTTTTCTTTTTTCTCTCTTTCCCTTTCTTTTCCCACTGCTTCAGGTCTTTTCTGATTTGTTTAGAGTATATTTTCTGGGAATGTTGTTACCCTGTTAGCATTTTGTTCTCTCATTAATCTATTCTCCTCTGGACAAAATGACAAGACAGAAAAAATCACCTCAACAAAAAGAACAAGAGGTAGTACCGACTGCCAGGGACCTACTCAATACGGACACTAGCACTATGTCAGATCTAGAGCTCAGAATCCTCACTTTAAAGATACTAGCTGGGCCTGAAAAAAGCATGGAAGTTATTAGAGAAATTTCTGGAGAAATAAAAGAGCTAAAATCCAACCAAGTCGAAATCAAAAAGGTTATTAATGAGGTGCAATCAAAAATGGGGGCGCTAACTGATAGGATAAATGAGGCAGAAGAGGGAATCAGTGATATAGAAGACCAAATGATGGAAAATAAAGAAGCTGAGAAAAAGAGAGATAAACAACTACTGGATCACGAGGGCAGAATTCGAGAGATAAACGATACCATAAGATGAAACAACATTAGAATAATTGGGATCCCAGAAGAAGAAGAAAGAGAGAGAGGGGCAGAAGGTATATTGGAGCAAATTATAGCAGAGAACTTCCCTAACTTGGGGAAGGAAACAGGCATCAAAATCCAGGAAGCAGAGAGAACCCCTCTCAAAATCAATAAAAATAGGTCAACACCCCAACATCTCATAGTAAAACTTACGAGTCTCAGAGACAAAGAGAAAATCCTGAAAGCAGCTTGGGAGAAGAGATATGTAACCTACAATGGTAAACATTATATTAGCAACAGACCTATCCACAGAGACCTGGCAGGCCAGAAAGGACTAGCAGGATATATTCAGAACATTAAATGAGAAAAACATGCAGCCAAGAATACTATATCCAGCTAGGCTGTCACTGAAAATAGAAGGAGAGATAAAAAGCTTCCAGGACAAACAAAAACTAAAGGAATTTGCAAACACGAAACCAGCCCTACAAGAAATATTGAAAGCGGTCCTCTAAGCAAAGAGAGCCTAAAAGCAACATAGACCAGAAAGGAACACAGACAATATAGAGTAACAGTCACCTTACAGGCAATACAATGGCACTAAATTCCTATCTTTCAATAGTTACCCTGAATGTAAATGGGCTAAATGCCCCAATCAAAAGACACAGGCTATCAGATTGGATTAAAAAACAAGACCCATCAATACAGCTGTCTTCAAGAGACCCATTTTAGACCCAAAGACACCCCCAGATTGAAAGTGAGGGAGTGGAAAACCATTTACCATGCTAATGGACACCAAAAGAAAGCTGGGGTGGCAATCCTTATATCAGACAAATTAGATTTTAAACCAAAGACTGTAATAAGAGATGAGGAAGGACACTATATCCTACTTAAAGGGTCTATCCAACAAGAAGATCTAACAATTGTAAATATCTATGCCCCTAATATGCGAGCAGCCAATTATATAAGCCAATTAATAACAAAAGCAAAGAAACACATCAAAAACAATACAATAATAGTGGGGGGCTTTAACACCCCCTCACTGAAATGGACAGATCATCTAAGAAAAAGATCAACAAGGAAATAAAGACTTTAAATGACACACTGGACCAAATGGACTTCATAGACATATTCAGAACATTCCATCCCAAAGCAATGGAATACACATTCTTCTCTAGTGCCCATGGAACATTCTCCAGAATAGATCACATCCTAGGTCACAAATCAAGTCTCAACTAGTACCAAAAGATTGGGATCATTCCCTGCCTATTTTCAGACCAGAGTGCTTTGAAACTAGAACTCAATCACAAGAGGAAAGTCGGAAAGAACTCAAATACATGGAGGCTAAAGAGCATCCTACTGAAGAATGAATGGGTCAACCAGGAAATTAAAGAATTTTAAAAAATTCATGGAAACCAATGAAAATGAAAACACAATTGTTCAAAATCTTTCGGATGCAGCAAAGGCAGGCCTAAGAGGAAAGTATAGAGCAACACAAGCCTTTCTCAAGAAACAAGAAAGGTCTCAAATACACAACCTAACCCTACACCTAAAAGAGCTGGAGAAAGAACAGCAAATAAAGCCTAAACCCATCAGGAGAAGAGAAATAATAAAGATCAGAGCAGAAGTCAATGAAATAGAAACCAAAAGAACAGTAGAACAGATCAACGAACTAGGAGCTGGTTCTTGGAAAGAATTAACAAGATTGATAAACCCC
>NW_022589734.1:3465112-3742252 GCF_004348235.1 Phoca vitulina
ACAGTCTCTTCAACAAATGGTGTTGGGAAAATTGGACAGCCACATGCAGAAGAATGAAACTGGACCATTTCCTTACACCACACACAAAAATAGACTCAAAATGGATGAAAGTCTTAAATGTGAGGCAGGAGTCCATCAAAATCCTAAAGGAGAATACAGGCAGCAACCTCTTCGACCTCAGCCACAGGAACTCCTTCCTAGAAACATTGCCAAAGGCAAGGGAAACAAAGGCAAAAATGAACTATTGGGACTTCATTAAGATAAAAAGCTTTTGCACAGCAAAAGAAACAGTCAACAAAACCAAAAGACAACCGGCAGAATGGGAGAAGATATTTGCAAATGACATATCAGATCAAGGGCTAGTATCCAAAATCTATAAAGAACTTCTTAAACTCAATACCCAAAGAACAAATAATCCAATCAAGAAATAGGCATAAGACATGAACAGACATTTTTCCAAAGAAGACATCCAAATGGCCAACAGACACATGAAAAAGTGCTCAACATCGCTCGGCATCAGGGAAATCCAAATCAAAACCTCAATGAGATACCACCTCACACCAGTCAGAATGGCTAAAATTAACAACTCAGAAAACGACAGATGTTGGCGGGGATGTGGAGAAAGGGGAAGCCTCCTACACTGTTGGTGGGAATGCAAGCTGGTGCAGCCACTCTGGAAAACAGTATGGAGGTTCCTCAAAAAGTTGAAAATAGAGCTACCATATGATCCAGCAATTGCACTACTGGGTATTTACCCCAAAGATACAAATGTAGGGACCCGAAGGGGTACGTGTACCCCGATGTCTATAGCAACAATGTCCACAATAGCCAAACTGTGGAAGGTGCCAAGATGTCCATCGACAGATGAATGGATAAAGAAGATGTGGTCTATATACACAATGGAATATTATGCAGCCATCAAAAGGAATGAGATCTTGCCATTTGCAACGACGTGGATGGAACTGGAGGGTATTATGCTGAGTTAAATAAGTCAATCACAGAAAGACATGTATCATATGACCTCACTGATACAAGGAATTCTTAATCTCAGGAAACAAACTGAGAGTTGCTGGAGTGGTGGGGTGGTGGGAGGGATGGGGTGGCTGGGTGATAGACACTGGGGAGGGTATGTGCTATGGTGAGTGCTGTGAATTGTGTAAGACTATTGAATCACAGACCTGTACCTCTGAAACAAATACATTATATGTTTAAAAAAGAAGAAGAAGAAGATAGCAGGAGGGGAAGAATGAAGGGGGGGAAATCAGAGGGGGAGACAAACCATGAGAGACTATGGACTCTGAAAAACAAACTGAGGGTTCTAGAGGGGAGGGTGGTGGGGGGATGGGTTAGGCCTGGTGATGGGTATTAAAGAGGGCACGTTCTGCATGGAGCATTGGGTGTTATACGCAAACAATGAATCATGGAACACTACATCAAAAACTAATGATGTAACTCATGGTGATTAACATAACATAATAAAAAAAATATATGTTTTATGTCTCTAAAAAAAAAATGAAGTCTATTAATAATAATAACAAAAACTGCCCCAAAACTTAATGGAAGCTGATTTTCTAAGAAAGACCATATAGTTTTCCCTTCTTAATCCAGGGGATGGCAAAGAGTTTGTGGCCATCTTTAATTGACTATAGCAAGTTGGTTCATGTCTTTAGCAAATAAGATAACTCTACTTTAAAATAAGGCAAAAAGTTTCCATGCACAAATCTGAACAAGGCAGATTCCCCAGAATGCTTTGTAAAAAGTCATAACATTTAACAACCCTGCCATAACCCAGACACACAATGTACAAAACAAAGTTTGATCAATGTGTTCAGAAAATTCAGTTGCTAAAAAACTAGAGGAATATTGCATTGCTTCCAAATAATTAACAGGAAGGGTGGTTTAAATTAATGAAAATTCTGAATTATGGTCTCATAAAAATGCAATATTATTATTTTTGAGCAAAAGAAGCCATTAGACATAGGAGAACAGTATTTCTTACTGAGTCCTTAAATACTACGGCAAAAGTCAGTCCCATAAAAACCACTAGGAAGTCCCATAAAAACCTCCCGTGGCCTTCAGGACTGGAGAATAGTTCCAGTTCTTCCAGTCACAATAGGGGCCCAAGAGTCTTGGTGAGGTGCCAATGGCTTGGAGGCCCAAGTGCACTGTTCCACTCTGGAAGATCATCTGCCACCTTCCTGGTGGCTCCCCTGGGAAGCCTGCCCATTGCCCTCCCCTCTGTAACCCCAGCCTTAAGGAGTCTTTCTTCTAGTCTTACCCTCCAGCTTTTGGCCAGCACATTTGCTCGTCTCCTCAATCCTTTCTTCTCTAATGACTTATATTTTTTGGTGCACAAAATCCAGAGGTATTCCTGGACCATTTTTCTTTCTCATCTGGCATTGTCTCCTCCAAAGCAGTGAAGACACCCAGACAGATAACTGCTAGAGATGAGGAAAAGAGAAAAACATAAATGCCAGAGGGGAGAAACCTATAGGTTAATAGGTCAAGAAAGTCACACCTCCACGCACAGTTCTGTAGCAAGAAAGCCACAACGAGTCAGGACTATACAAGAAGTCATGGCCATACGAGAAGCCCATTGTTTCCAAACTCTGGGAATATTCTCTTAGGGAGTCTGGACTGAGTGAACAGACCATACGGGATGGATATGCTCCTTTTCTAAACCATATACAAACCCAGCAGAGTGGTAAAGACTTGGAGTGGTTTGGAACATCTAGTGAAATTCAGCATCATGAAAAAAAGACAAGTGAGGATGAACTGGGGCTGAGAAAATCCATTGATTAGAGAAATAATGAAACCACAGGGTTGGGGGAGAAGCAGAATGAATGTGTTGTTCAAAATAGAGCTCATTTCAGAACTGACAAATGTGCTGAGGGACTCTCAAGAGGAGGATGGGGAGAGGGAGGATGTGGAGACAGAAGAGGAGAGGAGGCAGAGACGGAGAGGATAGGAGGCAGAAGAGGGCAGAAAGATAGCCAGGTGCTATACGTAGCAGCTGGAAGAATTCTGGCAAATATTTTGACATGAGCTAGACAGTATGAAGTAAGGTCCAGTCCAAAAGGAGCCTCCTTTCTCTGGGTTAGAGGGGCCAGGAGTACACAGAGAACCATGACGAAAGGGCTGGGATTTCAGTGGTTGGGGCTACAAGACAAGTTAGCGGGAAGGTGAGTGACAGGGGTGACTCGGCCCTGCTGATTGATTGACATGAGACCAAGCACAGCTCAGCAAAGCCCAGGTCATTCACATCAGATAGTGAGCTTTTCACCGACAGTGGCTCCCTGCCTGTTACAATGGACTCAATACAGTGTGAGTCACCAGAAATCACACCCTAGGCCCTGTTTTTGGAAAGGAAACCTCTTCTTACACAAACTACTCATCCAACATGGATGAGCCCAACTTCCTGGTACCTGAGCAGTTAGGCAGCTGCAAGAACCTTATTTAATAAGTAAAAAGTTTATATTTAGTACATAAACTACCTACAAATGGTTTTCAGTTGTTTAGAACATTTTATTGCTAATAAGCAGACAGAATATTCTACCATAGGTGCACTATTAGCATAGCCTTTATCCTTGAGGAGAACAAAAATAAACTTCACTTAATGCTTCCAACCCGAATCGCAAATCTGGTCATCTACATGCTTTTCTTTCTCTTCGTAATGTTTCTGTTAGGAAGATACGCCCCTATGACGGGTATTGTAGAGCAATAGTCACAAATGTCACTTAGATATACTATATGCTTTGAGAATATGACCGAATTGATGCCAAATGGTATGTGTCACTAGCTAGTAAGGGTTTTGCCTCTAGAGCACTGTTATTCAAGTTCTGAAAATTATTTCCATCTGAGAAGGGTCGGGGGCCTAATATGACAGGAGGAGATAGGGTCAATAGTAATCTGATCTCCAAAAAAATTGTCACAATTATCACCTACGCTGGTGGTCTTGGCCCAGGTTCAAACTGACCAGGAATGGAGAAAGAATCCCCTTCTCTTTCTTGCTCTTGGGAGCATGGTTATTGTAGCTCCATGGCTCTCCATGGTTAGCAAAGTATGAAAGGCATGCTAATTGTATGTGAGGTGAGCACAGACGTGAAGACACAAAAGACATTCACCTTAAAAGCCCAATACATTTAAAAGACCACAATAGTAGGCAGAATTCCAAGATGGCCCCAGGATTTCCATCCTCTGATGCACAGACACCTTCTCTTAGTCATTCAGTTAAAGACTAATCTAGATACTGCTGTGAAGGGGTTTTACAGATGTAATTAAGCTCCCAAATCAGTTGACCTTAAGACTGAGAGATTTATCCAGTGGGCCTGACCTAATCACATGAGCTTTTTGAGTTTGGATAGAGAGGTCAGAGATTTGAACATGAGAAGGATTTGAAGCACCATCACTGACTTGAAGATGAAGGGGCAACATAGCAAGGAGAGCAGGTGAACTCTTAGAGCTGAGAGTAGCCCCTGCTGACAGCTAGAGGGAAACAGGACCTCGGCCCTATGGCTGTGGGAACTGAATTCTGCCAACAGTGGGAATGAGCTTGGAAACGTTTTTCTATAGAACCTCCAGACATGAAATTAGACAGGCCCACACCTTGACTTGAGCCTTCACCTGAGTAGAGAAGCCAGCCAGGTCATGCTGGACTTCTGATCCACAGAAACCATGAGATAATAAGTGTGTATTACTTTAAGTCACTCAGTTTGTGTTGTTATTCCATCATAGAAAACCCATACAGCCCCCTTTGTATCTTTCTGTATTTGCCTGTCTCCTTCTGTCTTACTTACTCTCATTCTCCATTCACATACATAAAATAAAAGGTGAGCCTGATGAGTGAGAATGACACTCTCTGCCTGGGTCTAAGAGGGGAGGTCCTTTGTATGTTTAATGTGGAAGGAATATTTCAATAACAAGATTTTGGCATTTAAGGTTTTGTCTTAAGGAAAACAAAACAGCTTGTCAACCGCATAAAACGTGGACAGGTCATCCCAGCGATGTAGCTTGCTACTTCTCCTCTACGGCACCTAGCAGCCCTCAGCTTCTCAGAGTAGGAAAAGCAGGGCCAGGATGAAGGGGAGCATCTCAGGTGAAAAATTTATAGTGGTGCCAGAAACGTCAGTCATTGAGATGGATAACATGTTTAGCTGTAGTGAAACACACATAACATAAAATTTACCTCTGAATCGTATTTAAGTTTGTGGTTCAGTGGCAAGTCCATGCGCGACCATCGCCACTATCCATTGCCAGAACGTGTTTCATTTTGCAAACTGTAACTCTACACCCGTATGATAGTAACTTCCCAGATAAAAACATTTTAATGCGATATTTTTCGCTAGACTTCATTTTTTAGAACAGTTTTAGTTTCATGGCAAAATGAAGAGGAAAGTACAGAGATTTCCCATATGCCCATATGCATGCCCTACGCATGCACAGACTTCCCCATTATCAAGGTCCCCACCAGGGGTACAGTTGTCGTAATCCATGATTCTACAGACACACCATGGTCACCCCAAATCCATGGCTGACATTAGGGCTCACTCTTGTTGTTGTACCTTCTTTCAGTTTAGACAAATGTATAATGACCTGTATCCATCAATGTAGTGTCACAGAGTAGTGTCACTGCCCTAAAACTCCTCTGTGCTCTGCCTCCCCACCCCTCCCTCCCCTCTAGTCCCTGGCAAAAACGCATCTCTTGACTGCCTCCATGGTTTTGCCTTTTCCAGAATGTCACGGAGGTGGAATCATACAGCATGTAGTATTTTCAGACCAGCATCTGTCACTTGGTAACATGCATTTGAGTTTCCTACTGCAAGCTTTTTTAAAGAACAAAACTAATGCAAAGAAAAAAATCCAGGATGAATGAAATATCGAAATATAAAGACCAGGTGGCTCGTGGCCACCACAACCATCTTCACGCTCCCATTCCCTCTGCGGGCTGATCACGGAATGCATTCTGTCCTCTCGTAAGACTGGGCCATTTTCACTCAACCATTTGCTGCCGATATTGTTTGCTTATTTCGAGGAGATCGTGTAAGTGAATTACGAAGCCAGAACAGACTGGAAATCGAGTCGGCAGCTGAGCAGGCCCTGCCGAGAGTCAGAGCATTGCTGCTGGCCCGCCCCCTCTCCTGCTGGACATTTCTGGGAAGTTCCTAGGTGGTGGGTGGTGTAGATTACAGCTGAGAAATTAGTTCAGATCCTGCAAATAAATAAGAGGGATGAAGAATCAGCATGGAGCATATGTCCCCGGCTTCCAGCTCAAGCTCCCATCACTGTTTCCAGCGCTTTTACTGGCGTGACTTCAAAATAACCTCTTCCTGAATTTCAGCAGGAAAGTGCTTTCAGCAACAAGAGAATTACTTCGTGATTGGGGAAAAGGTAAAGTATGTCCCCTCACAAGCCCTCTCCCCACCCAAAGGGGGCCGTGAGGTTGTGGTGGAGCGGCTGCAGGGGCAGCAGATGCTGGTCCCTCCTTAAATGAGGGCTTGGGGTGAGCCCTCCTGGGAGGGGGCCATGGAGCCTGCCGCGCCTGAGTGGTGTGTGACTCACTGGGCAATGCGTCTGTAGACGCGTCCGAGAGCTCACTGCAGGGAGTGGGAAGAAAAGATGAAGTTGCTTTTGAGCCCAGTCCAGGAAGGCCATCAGAACGTGCCATTCCTGATATACCTCTGATGGAAGGCGGCCTCTAGGCTTCTCAGGTGCCAGGAAGTGACTTGGCAGCTGTTGATTTCTGAATAGAATGTTCCAGAATAGATCAAGGTCTGACAGCCATTGCAGTGGAGGAGAAACTTAGGTGTTGGGCAGGGCAGGATCAGGGAAAGACCCACCTCAAAGCTACTCAGAGACCCTTCTGGACACAGTCCCTGTCCGAGGGCTGCCTGGCTCCTGGCAAATCAGTCCGTTCCAGGCCATCAAATGTTCTGTTCTCCCCAAAAGATCAAAAGGCATTCTGTCCCACTCCCAGAAGAGAAGAGAAGAGAATGTTCTGGAACAGATAAAGGGAAATCCATGAGCTCATAGAAAAGAAGCACTTACTACTATCTTCTGTTTATCCTCCTCTGCCATTATGAAGATGCTAGTTTAAAAAGGAATATAAAGAATTGTCCTTGTTAATCTCCCGGAAATAGCTCTTAGCTTCTAGAGCAGAAGCTACTTTAATTTTTAAAGATCTATCTAAGTAATAGCTGAACATCTTGCATCTCTTCACAACTCCCATGAGTCTTGCCCTAGGAGAACAAAATCCACACCCTTCACTATAGGTGGAAGCTACTGGAGGCCGGTCCTCAGAGGCAAGTTCTTTATGGAAAAGGAAAAGGCAGGCTGGTGTGTCTGTGAGGGCCAGATCTCTGTGCTTGGGCATTTCACTATGTTCTCTACATCGACCTCACACCTGCTGTGGAGAGAGGGTTCATTCTGTGATTTCACTGATGAGGACACAGGTTCTCAGAGACTGTAGAGCACTTTCAAAGTCAAAGAGCTCCCGCTCTTCTCGCTGTGCCCAGGTGCTCCTGGAGAGCTGGGTTTTGCAGAACTGAAGGGTTGCGTGTACCCTCGGGAGTTAAAGGGACATGAGTGCTTCGTGAATGAAGTCAAATCAGACTATGCATTCATCCCCAGTAGTCCGAGAATTCCTTCTGAGAAATGGAATATCTTATCCTATGCATTTTGCTAGCCTGTGTGGGATAAAGTTAAAAGTGAAAGTTAGGCTTTATTGTTACTTTCCCAGAAAGGGTCATTCTGGGATCCAACTGGCTCTTCCCTGAAAGAGAGTGAGGGCCTCAAGGACCCATAGCTGCCTATGCAACCTCCCCACCTTGGGAAGTACTGGGTGGGTCCACATGATCCAATCCAGCAGGCGGAATGCTCCCCCTGCTCACCGAGCTCCCTCGTGCTCCCAGCCACGGGCAGAGAGAGGGGACACATGTAAAATGAGATTCAGAGATGTTAGGAGATTTCCCCCAAGAGTTGGACTCCCGCCCCAGTAGCCCGATCACAGGTTTTCATGGCAGGGAAAGGTGCAGTAGGAACAGGTCACCTGTCATCTTGTGGGTCCATGACGGGGCTTCTTGAATGAGGGATCTGGGACCCCCTCGGTCTCTGTCCAAGGCTTGGCCAAGGCAGATCCTTCTTTCTTTTTCCCCAAAGAAAGGCTGAGTGCCACTTCCCTGATTTAGCCATGTGGCTTAGGGCTGGGGTGGGGTCCCAAGGCAGCTGTAAAATTAGACCCCTCTGACAAGGTGAATATGATGTATTCACGTTTTGTCAAGGTGAAAACTCACACCCAGGAGGCAGCTGTGGTAGTCTTTACCCCTGCAAAGTCTACTCATTTTGAAGTAAAAAATGCAATGAAAATACACCACGCTGCCTTTCTGTTTGATAAAAAAGAAAAAAGTAGCAAAAACAAATTTCAACTCCAAACTATTCCATCAACATAGAACTTCTCTGAGACAATCTCTAAAACAGCACACCTCTTGCCACCAAGATTATTTCTGTTCCTGATTGTGAATTGCAAAGAAAAGGAGCAAATAGAAGGAAAAGGGAAGCATTTCAGACTGTACAGGTATGTTCCTAGTTCAGCCTTTTTAACAGGAAAGTTCATACAAAAACAAACAAAACAAAATGCAAATAAAAATGCAAACTTAAGAGCTCTGTGTTTATTCTAAAATTTGTCAAGATTTGCATTACTGTTTGATATGTCTTTGCTACATCCTGAGCCCCTAATTTGACTTTCTTTTTTCCCAGTTAGATTTTCTGCCCTTTTGAAGTTAGGAAATGTCAGTGGTTTCTTTCAAGCATCTTTGGGCAAGATTTTTTTTTTTTTTTAAGCGTCAGAGCAGGAAAAGGCCATTCAGCTTATCTTGTTCACTTCCTGAAATCTAAACAAGCTCTCAGAAAACCACATCACACCCTATCCATTCAGCAAGAGTCTCTGCACTTAGACAGGATATTTCAGAGCCATTTTGACTTTATAAAAACTTTTAGAACTGGTTTGAAAAGTCTCCAAAGATTTTGAGAAATAACTTAGAAAGTTTGAGACTAAAATTGGTGTGGTTATTTCTCTCCTAAGGAAATGATTCAGAAAAATCCTTTCTTTCCTCAGAGAATTCCATTCCAGTTGGCTGCCCAGAGCTCTCCGGTGGACTGATGGCTGATATTTTCAAACTCTTGTCCTAATTCTGTTTAGCCATTGAGTGGAGGATACTTCCAGCTATTCTTGTAACACCCCTTATTTTGACTGAGAAACAGGCTTTGCGATTTGCATGTGATGGAAATGA
Organism: Phoca vitulina; assembly: GCF_004348235.1. Lineage (NCBI taxonomy): Eukaryota > Metazoa > Chordata > Mammalia > Carnivora > Phocidae > Phoca > Phoca vitulina. Next base: position 3,474,397 of record NW_022589734.1, read on the forward strand.
AGAATTTTGAGTGAATCTACTGGCCCTCATCCAGGAATATCTATTTAAGACTCATTTGCGGAATATTGGGGTTTTCACTATAAAAGAAAAACCCCAAAAAACAAAAAAAAACAAAGGATATGAGTTTCAATGCAAACTCTGCATCTCATTTCCCCAAAAGAGATTTGAAGCTGCCTCTTCCAAAAAACAGTTTCAGGGAGGGTCAGTGGTCAGTACAAAACAACTGAGTTTCCAAACACAGCGCCACCTCTTGGCCACTCATCTGTAGCCCTCTTATTTTAATGTGGGCTCAAATATCTCCCATTTTAATGTAAAAAAGCAGAAATGTCAAGTAAAATAGATTGCTAAGGACCAGCAGCAGGAAGCAGGCAATGTCCATCCTTCTCATTTGACATGACAAAGTGCCTTATAATGTACCTGGCATGGTCTGGGGAACATGACAGTGTGGGTTTGTGTGAGTGAGCTCTTAATGCCAAGGCTATTAACGGCTACAATTAACTTTAAATGGTGGTGTCTCTGAATAAAAGCAGTTACTCCCAGAGGCCCGTGAGGGTTATGTGTGTGCAGGGTTGGCCACCAGGAATCTATTCGTTGTTATCAATGCAAACAGTAAATGTATTCATCCATCAACCCCAGATGCTCATGTGTAAGGCCCTAAACCAACACTCATCAGAGGAGGCAGGCTGGGCTTGGGCCATAGAATGTGAGTTTGTTTTTTTTTTCAAGTTCCATTATCACACCACAAGATTTGTAATCATATTTCATTGTCAGAGTTAAAAATAAAAGCTAGTCCCCCAAAATCACAACATTCAATTCTATTAGAACGTGGTTGCTTGCTATTTTTAAACGAATTCCAGTGACATCATGTATATCAAGCTTCTTTGATAAAAGAGACTATTCATGAGCAAATCATCAAGACAGCTTTTGCTTATCTTTTTAAGCAGAACATTTTTATTTTTAATCCATAACCATTTTAGTTACATTTTTCCCCCAAAACATATCACAAACTTCCCAGCCCTCTTAATAACTGATTTTTTAAATGGCGGTAAAATATACACAACATATAATTCACCATTCTAGTCATTTTAAGAGCAGTTCACTTCTAAGCGTACATTATTTAAATGGTGTTCAATACATTCAAATGGCTGGGGAGCCATCACCACCGCCCAGAAGAACCAATTATTTTTAACATACACGAACCTTGCTTTGATGACTCTGATGTCATTATAAATATCCAGCATTATGTGGCATTGTGATATTACTTGTGGGGACAAACACAGTGTTTAGGGCTGTGTATCCCATATATTAGACAACCTCCGGCTGCTAAGATATTGAAGTCTTGAGATAGCATTTCTAATTGCGTTTGTTTTTGTTGTTCCTTGTCTTTTGCCACTGGGGCTGCGAGCAACCATTTGCTTGTGTCCACTCTTTCCTAACGTAGGGCAGGGAAAGCCAATAATCACACTTGGTAACTACCACGTACACATCCTGTGAATGGACCTCATGGTGTGCATTTTTGTGCTTTGGAAAACATTTTTGCTTCTTTCAGGTTCTTAACTTTGTCTTGGATTGTGTGATTGGCATATATCTGACCTGTAAATAAGGGAAGACTGATTCTTGTGAATCTTGGTTGCCTGAAGCTCCCCTTCACATCAAAAGGCAAAATGTAATAATAACATCTGGAAGCCTAGTCCCCACTGTGAAAGCAAAAGAGAAAATTCAATTAAGGAGACAGAAAAATTTAAGCAAAACTCCCTTTTAGGTTATTATCATTTCCTGCCATAGAAATAAAAGACAGATTCTTCCTATATTTGCTCTCCATTTGTCTTGACCATACATTTTTACTTAGGAAATTATTCCTCCTAAATATAGTAAGCAGAGAAATAAACTTCGGCCAGAAACTACAAATTTAGAGCAACCAGAAATCAGGCAATGCCGGAAAGGATAAATCAGCTGGGGAGGTGATGTTTTCAAATCCCTATTTCCTTTCAGCTTCAGTGTTTGCTGGGTGGATGAGTGAGTACTATCTCTGAAAGGATCTGCTACAGGTATTTTATTTTGGTTTTTCAGTTAAATCAGTGGTTCTCAACTGTGGATGATTTTGCCCCCAGGGGACATTTGGCAAGGTCTGGAGACATTTTTGGTTGTCACAACTGGGGAGGACTGTGCTACTGGCGTATCTAGTGGGTAGAGGCCAGGGAGGCTCCTAAACATCGGACAATGCACAGGACAGTTCCCATAGCAGAAAATTATCCAGCCCCAATGTCCAAGTAGGTCACATAAATGCTGCAGGTTTCATGAAAAGTTTGTGGGTTCCTGCAAATGGATCTTTAAAGCTAGAGGACTCTTGTTTATTTGGATTTGATGCTACAAAATGTGAACAATCCCATTAAGAAGTAGAAGCTGTAAGGATGAGCGGACCTGAGCCCTCAAAGAATGGTTATAATTGTATTTGCTTCTAAGGGGAGGGGACAGAAGTTGCCTCAGGTCTGGAAAATGGACCTGACTCCACTTAATCTATACAATTCTCAGAAGAAACTCAATTATTCACTAACAATTGAAAATGCTCAAGCTCCTCATAATCAGGAAAAAGCAAGTGAAGAAAATGGAGTGCCCCCTTTCATCCTTCAAATAGCTACATTTTAAAAGTATGGCAATATAGACTTTTGCTCTTTGTACTTTTATATCATTTTGCATATTTCACAAAGAGTGTGTACTCACATATTGTTTGTGTACCAAAACAATCATAATTTTTATTTAAAGAACCAAATCCATTTCACAAATACAAAATGCCAGTCAGGACCCACTACGTTTATTTTGTAATCCATTGTGAAGGTATTTTTTGGATGGGACTAGCATTTAAATCAATAGACTTTGAGTAAAAAGATTGCCTTCCATCATATGGATTGTGTCTGTAATGTGGGTGGGCCTCATCCAATCAGATGAAGGTCTAAGGGAAAGACTGACCCCTCCCAAAGAGGAAAGAACCCTGTCAGCTTTTGGACTTGAACTGCAACTGTTTCTTGGGTCTCCAGCCTACTGATCTTCTCTGCAAATTTTGGACTTGTCAGCTTCCATAATCATGTGAATGAATTCTTTAAAATAATTCCCACTCAATATATATTGAGATATACTTCTATGTAACTACGGATATATATAGGTATAGATAGTGAGAGAATTACTTTACACACACACACACACACACACACAAACACAAACACATCCTATTGATTCTGTTTCTCTGAAGAACTCTAACACTCACTAGTTTGTAAGAAAAAAAATTTGAAGACAATTTAAATTCCCAACATTATTGGTGCCAACAGATTAAAAGCACCACATTCATATAATGAAATTTAAAATATTCATTAAAATGAATAATTATGTTTATGTCTTTCCACTTGAACAGCTCTTGGAAACAAAATGTTGAATATACAAAATAGTCTTAATGTATACAACAAGATGCCACTTATGTAAATTTTTTAAAAATATAAAACAATATTATCCTTTTATTATGGAAAATATGAGTGTAATGAAAATATAAAAATGTGATCTGGAAGGATATATAGTAAATTAGTCAGAGTTGTGGGTCTGTGGAGGGAGAGAATGAGGGAAGGCAGAGCATAAGAAATGGGACTAAGAAGGGGCACAAAGTAGACTTCTGTTTTATCAGTAATGTTACTTTTTTCATAAAAAGTTACCTGGAGCATATGAAAAGATGTTAACATTTGTTCTTTCTAGATGGTGCTTGGAGAGGGTTGAATTATGCAACCACCCCCAAAGAAAAACAGACATCCACCCAGAACCTGTCAATGTGACATTATTTGGAAAGAGAGTCTTTGCAGATGCAACTGAGTTAAAGATCTTGAGATGAGATCATCCTGGATTAGGGTGGCCCCTAAATCCAATGACAAGTTCTTACCATCACAGACTTCAATTCTGCTTCCAGAATTCTGGAACTATCATCCAAAAATATGTTGATATATCCGAGAGAGAATGAAGACATCATCGAAAGTATGAAGATTAGATCTGATTTGTACAGTGGCACCTAACCAACTCTTGTCCTTCTTGGTGTGGAACAAGACTTTAATTTTGGCATTAGAATACAGTCTTAAAAGCTTCCCACCTGCCCCCTGGCCCTCTCTTCCTCACCCTGGTAATCTTGGAAGTCACATGCTCCAGATAGCATAGCTACAAGATGGAAGCCTGGATCCCTGCACACCTTTGGGAAGAGAGCTGACCCGAAAGCTGCCTGATCTGGATTTTCATAAGCACAAAGTAAACTCTGGGGTTGTTTCTGCAGCATGAGCTGTTCTGACTGATACAAGACCCAGAAGCAGCAATCTCATTATTTAGCCATTGACCTCCTTGAACGTCAGCATTTACAGATCCTTCCATCACCATAGTTCCATTAATTATTATAGCTCAGTTCTCTGAGTTCTCTTTAGGATTATTAAACCACTAGTAAATATGCATCAAAATCAACGTATAGTCTCTTCCACTGGGATTTCACAAATACCACTTAATAGCCAAATAGTTTACCCCCTTCATCTGACTCAGAAAAGCATATTGTGATTAGAACTCTCTTTGCACAATAATAAAAACAAAGCAGGTGTATGGATTGTGCTGGATACCCAGTGTGGTTAAGCCACTCAACTTTGAGTTCTGACTGGCACAGGTTTGTTTATTTAGACACTTTTCAAAAAGAGGGGGATAGGCCGTGTGCTGATACAAGGTGTGTATGCATGCCTGTGTTTGTTAGTTACCATTAAGCCTTGCTTAGTTTTAATTTTTCCTGGCCAAAAATTGGCCTTTTTCTATAGACGTGTCTCACACAAGACATCTCACATGTGCTAAGAGATGTGACACAAACTTTGAAGCTCAGAACACCTGGGCTCAAATCCTGACATTTACCAGTTGTGTGTGCTTGAACAACTCACTGAACTTCTTGATTTTCTCATGTAGAAAATGGGCTAATATTATTGCCTTGTGGCATTTGTCATGAGTATTAAAAAACCTTAACAGAGAGCTTGTCCAGTCTAAGCCCAGGTTGAATGGTAGCTCTTACTGTGGTCCTACTGACCAGCAGGAAATTCCCAAAGGTCCCTTGCCTCCGAGATCAAGAAAGAATGCAGGACACGCTCATGGATCTCCTCCACAACATTCATGGAATCCTGCCCCCTAGAGGCAGAAGGCGTAATATTCCCTGACTTGGAAGCTGACCAAGTTGACGTTGGGGAGATTGAGGACCATTTAGGAAGAGCTGATGAGGCACAGAAATTAGAAACAAGCCTTTCCAGAGGTGGAGTAGCAGACATTAGGGGTCGGGAGTGAGGAAACTCTGCAGTCAGGAAGGCACTTCTCCTCACACGAAACAGAGGCACACCCAGTTAGACAAATCTGAAGACCAAAAGCCACCACTTCGACTCAATTCAATGTGTTGTGACCAGTTTTCAAGTAGGAATAACCTGGTATTAACAAGCTTGTCTTAAAATTAAAGCAGAATACAGATGTCTTGAAGGATATTCATTAAAATGTTTCTGCTTATCCCTGGATGGTGGGTGGGTCTTGAGGTGACTTTTCACACTTTATTTTACAAAACTTATAAAGCCATTTTCAACAAGAACAACAACAAAAATAGTGAAAATGCAGAGGAGATACCCAGGGCTCTAAGTCAGAGAACTGACTTCAAATTCCAAATCTACCACCACTACCTGGGGCCCTGAGTGAGTCACACAGAACCACTGCGGGCCTCAGTTTCCACAACTGCAGGGTGGGGATAATAGTAGCTCCCTCCTAGGATTATTTGAAACTTAAAGCGGATAACTTATGATATGCAAAACATCTAGACTAGGGCTCAGAAAGTGGTAAATTTTTTAAAAAAATTTTTAACCCCCTAGAACAACTTGTTCATTTCTCATGGAAGATGTTGACTTTATTGGAGACTGATCACCCCCCTACATCACAGTTTTCCCCAGGAAAATCGGAGATGGGGAACTTTCTACCTCACCTCCTAAGGCCTCCAAGACATTGGCAGGGGGAGGAAGGAGTAGGGGAAGGGACCGTGGAAAGCACAGCTGTGGAAATCAGAGGCTAATATTGGTGTCCACCCACTCAGGTTGTAGCCATCACAGCCAAACTGATTCAGCTCCCAGGGAAGGTATGTGAAGCAACAGCCACTCTGCAGACCCCCAACCAGGCAACCCCACCCCAGCACTGGCCATCCTGCCTGCAGAGGCCCCAAGCCAGAGGCAGCAGGGACTCAAACCCATCTCCCTTTTAACTTGGCATCCTGGAGCTTTTGAACAGATTACACCAATGTGTGTGACAAAAATAGGCAGGCAATGCCCGGTTCTGCTAGGGGCTCGTTGTTGAGGGATGACGTTAGGGAGAGTGGAGACCAGGAGCTCAGGCTCAGCCCAGGACCCTCCACCTTACAGTGTCTCCTCCTTTCCTCCTCCCCCTCTTTCCATCTGTGGCAATCCATCTTTTTCCAAAAGTTGGCAGGTTAGCTGGAGACAAATCCCCCTGGCCAGCTTTTCTGTCTTTTCCATCTTTAGGTTAGATTTCTCGTGAGGGCTGGTAATCCACTCTCGGCTCATCAATAACTTCATCAGCAAATCCTTCCTGATCATCCTCGCCTCCTTCCCCTGCTCAGCGAAGCCGAGAATAGACCCGGATGCCCCAGGGCTCCAGATCTCCTTCCTCCCAGGGTCTCCATCTTTCTCTCCTTGTTTTAATCCTCTGCTCACCATTTACCACTGCAATGAGTATGCAGTTGTTTTATTGTGACATCAACCATTTTGGGGGACTTTTCCCAGGACTTGCAATTTTGTAGCAGAGAGGGATTTTCTCTCCGAGGTAGAATGATGGTCTTGTTTTTAAAGGGGCACCTGGGTGGCTCAGTCGGTTAAGCGTCTGCCTTCGGCTCAGGTCGTGGTCCCAGGGTCCTGGGATCGAGCCCCACATTGGGGTCCCTGCTCAGCGGGGAGCCTGCTTCTCCCTCTCCTCCCCGCTTGTGCTCTCTCTCGCTATCTCTGTCTCTCTCTTTCAAATAAATAAATAAATAAAATCTTAAAAAAATATAGTAACAATAACAATAAACTGAAAAAATAAGTAATTCTAAAGCTTTTTGGCCCAGGGCACTCATGTGTCTAGAGAAGCATTTCTCTTATTTCTAATTTGCCCCTTTCCTTAACCAAATGTGCACACTGTTGTGGCCTTCATGACAGTGGTTCGTGGCCTTCCTCTAAGGCTCCTGAATGTGTGCTCAAAAAGGGTCTCCTCCCTGCCCCTCCAGGCCATGACCTCTCAAGCCTCCCTCCACTCCCGCACGCAGGGTGCTATAGCGAGGTGAAGAATAAGCCGAGGAGACCCTCTTGGCCCAGCATCTTACCTAAAGCCTGAGGCCACAGCCCGCTCCGCTCTGAATTGCAAGGAGAAGGGCAGACAGGCTTCGCTGCTCTGGACGCCTCTCCCCTCTCAGCCGGCAAGAACACTTGTGGGATAAAGGCGACATCCTTTCGAGGTTCTGTGTGGACATGCACACTCACTTCTCTGGGTGCACATTCATCCGGTTTTTCTCAGGAAGCCAGCAAAGTATAGCAACGGGACCTGGTGTTGGAGGGTTGTGGGGCTTCACTCCAGCTCTTGTAGGCATCTCATTGGCCACGTAACCCTGAACACCTGACCTTCAGTTTCTTCCTCTGTACAGGGGTGAACACAATGCCTACTTTGCTAGACTGTTGGAAGAACCATCCAAAATAAATGTGGTACTAACCAGCATGTTTGATGAACCAGGAGCAGAGCACCTGCCGACTCCCCTGGCTCATTGTTTCCCTTGGACTCCAAGAACTGTGTCATTTTTATCAGGCATCTTTATTTTTGTTGCTATCTTACCAACATACTCCTGTTGATTTGCCCCATTAATGATTTACCCCTTTCCCGGTGTCCTGGTACACCATATGTTATCATTTCTTTTGGCTGTCCTTATAAAAAGGCTCCATCTCCTTAACCTCCGCCCTGTTTAGGGCCCTCTCTCAGGACTCAGGGTTCCCAGCGTCTGCCCCAGCATCCCCAGTCCCTGCTCAGGGGGCTCATTTGCATCAGTTCCCTAAACAATGAGGAGCTCATTCAGCTCCCTGTGGATTGAGGCAGACTAAGCCTGGCCTTCCGTTGCCAGTCACAGTGCTGGACCAAGAACAAGGACTGATTCAGGCCCAGCAGGTCTTGGCTTGGAATGTTTTGATTGCTAATGCCCAAAGTTGGTCTTCCCTCTATCTTTTATGGGAACAAATTCATGCATGCGCCCCACTGGATAGAGCTGTTTTCCCTGCTTGCTGTGGACACGTGTCGCCCTGCTGCTGAACCCCCACCCCCACCCCCAGCCCTGGCCGGTGCCTTTGCCACCAGGGCCCTACTCTCAGCAGATTTCTTTCCAGATGTCCACCTGCGTTCTTCCATCAGACCACCTTACAGTTTGCAGGGGTTGCTCTCCTTGCTAGTTAATGCTTCTGAGAGCTTTCTCTGAAGCAGCTGGGGGTGGGGGGGGTGGAATCTGCGGAGGAATGGCGCTTTATAAATCAAAAAATAATAATGGAGTATACGCTAAGCACTGCAGGCTGGAAAAGGTCTGCAACCCCAAAGGGCGAGGGAGAAACGGGGCGCGCGGCTAGTGAAGGACGACACTGCCCTCTGGTGGCCAGCCTAAGCCAGATCCCAGAAAGTGTCCGCAAGCTCCGGAACAAGCCCCTTTGGGTTTCAACACAATGCAGATGAGCTTTCCCACTAATCCCATAGAAACCAAACCATAATCGGGCAATGAATAGAATTCCCAGGGAAGCATCAAATCCAGGAGGAAGCACAGTAGAAAAATCTCATTTCTGTATGGTTTGAATTTTATTTTTTTTGGTCCCCAGATAGTGAGCCTAATTTCTGAATAGTTCAGGGCTCACCAAAGAAGCCCAGACTTTCTAGGGTATTTTACAGTGTTGCTTTTCATAAACAAAATATTTAAGCCATTGCCATCCTGTTATTGAGGGTTACTATTGGCCAAAAATGCTTGTGAAACTCTCTGAAAGGAATGAAAGTTTGTGCTTCTTTTGCATTAAGTAAAAATGCCAGTTTTCATGTTTAATGTGCTCAGATTCTGAACGTCATATACAAACTCAGAATTTTGGTTCTCCCCGAGCCAGAAATCTGGCTTCTGCACTCATCCACACACCCCTTGAGAATGGCGTGTTTGAAGTTGAACGTCTCTGCCAAGTTCGATGAAGTTTGTCTTTAACAGCACATTTCGTTAAGGTTTCAACCACTTGCTGTAAATATGTCCAGTCTAGACTGAGGGAGCTGTTGGAGCATGCATGGAAATCAGGTTGGAGTATCGTAGCCCAAGAAGGCATCTTCCTCTTGGCATCTCCACCCCCTAGCTGTGCAATCTCGAAGCCTGGACTCTATTTCTTCATAACTGGAAGATCCTAGTGTTTTCATTCTACCGCCATAAGTGTGTGGGAAAGAGATGAATAAGATGGATTTTTATAAAGCACTTTGAGCTTCTTCCAAGAGACATTACCTTCAGTAAAGTAGAAAAGAATAGACTCACATTTATATATGATGCTCTGAAGTTGGAAGTTCTCAGAACGTTGTAGATCAAATCTACCCCACCCAAAAAGATACAAACTCCAGGGAAACATGAAAGTGGTCTTGTATATTTATTTTATGGTGCTTGAGTGCCTGATGAATAGAAATATTGGTCTGAAGAAAGTGTTGTTTTCTAATAGAGTTATAAGATCACAGTTAGGAAAACTAAAATCCAAACAAACACAAAAAGAAATAAGCAAAGGCCCAAACCGTGCTGTGTGAAGTGGGTGCTATTCCCACCATGGATCCTAGAGAGGCCCCATCCATATGGAGGAAAGATCAATGACTGTGACTGGAGGTTCGAATGACTCCGTGAAGCATTTGCACAGTGGCGGGGTCCCCAAATGAAGAGGGAAATGATCTCCACATTGAGAGAGCTCATCCTCCACTGGCTTTAGAGCTGCCTTCTTTTTAAAAAAACTGTAGTAAATACACCGACATAAGATCTATCATCTTAACCATGTTTAGGTGTACAGCCCAATGGTTGTGTGACCACCATCCAACCACAGGATCCTTTTCATCTTGCAAAACTGAAACTCTGTACCCATTAAACAGTAACTCCTCATTCCCATCCCCCCCAGCCCCTGGCAGCCCCCATTCTACTTTCTATCTCTATGAATGTGACTCCTCTAGGGACTCCATATGAGTGGGATCATCCAATTTTTGTCCTTTTGTGACTGGCTTGTTTCACTGAGCATCATGTCCTCGAAATTCATCCATTGTCTGGCATGTGTCAGAATTATCTTTTTAAGCCTGAGGAATATTCCATATATATGCAGGCACCACACTTTGTTTATCCATTCCTCTGCCAGTGGACCCTTGGGATGCTGCCACTTATTGGTTATTGTGAATAATGGTGCTGTGAACATGGGGAATAAATATCCCGTCAAGTCCTTGCTTTCAATTCTTTCAGGTAGATACCCAAAAGTGGAATTGCTGGATTATATAGTAATATTAGATTTAATTTTTTTGAGGAGACGTCACACTATTTTCCATAACAGTTGCACCATCCTACATCCCCACCATTCTCCACATCCTTGCCAATACGCTTTTCTGGTTTTCTGACAGAAGCCATCCTGAGGAACGTGAAATGGTAGAGCTGCCTTCTTGTGATTAATGTGATCATGACACTCCCTGGGAGTCTTACAGAAAGGTGATTTCTTCTCATTCTTAGACAAGAAAGTTATTTAGGGGATGTAGTTAGTCAAGATCTACTCAGCCTCATGATGGAACTTACCCTCCACGGGGCTTCTCCATTTCTCCTGCCCCACCCTCCCCACCTCCTCTCCCTCCCCACCTAACGGTACATTGAGAATTGGTGGAGGGAGGAAGGAAGGATACCCAAGACTTGAGGAACCTTGGAGCCCATGTGACCCAGTGCCTGGGTGGCATCCGGAGGGCAGCAACCACCAGACTAAACCTCACAGCCGCCTCGAATGGTCCAGACACACTAAACTCATTAGTCTTGAGGTCCAGTGTCCGGTGGCTGCCTGGTTGGCTGGGGCTGTAAGCTGATGGGCAACCACACAGTGGTTTCCAAGGGAGCCTGGGAAAAGGGAGGGACCCCAGATTATAAGGGAATAAGACCCTGATAGACAAAAATGACCAAGTGGGAAGCCGCTGTGGCCCTGACCAGGTCTGGGAATGAGTTCGGATGGAAAGTCATCTAAATATAGCCTGTTTATAGCCAATGATCTGACTTCCTCGGGCGCTGCTTATGTGACGGTTGGTGACTAGAGTGCAACTGTTCTGTTTAGGTCACTTTTATCACTGGCTTTTTATTTGTACTTGAAATAACTTTACTGTAGGTAGCAGAGAATTATAACCCCAGACTATTGCTGTGGTTAGAAGACAGGCACAGACAAGCATTTCAAGAGAAAGCTTAATCTGGTGTTGAGCCTATTTTGGCGTTTGAATATTTAAAACAAGATAAAAATAATCTGAAGGGATCACCTCTCTTTTCACATCTCAACATTCATCTTCTTTACTCAGTTTCCTACTGAAAAGTCCATCTTAACTCCTAATTCGTGCAGAGTGGCAAATAACAAACCTCCGTTATGGACCCCTTTCAAGGGCCTGTCAATGGGAACTCCAGGACCAAGGATCCTGTAGGCATGGGAACTGTCTTCTTAGGGACAGTGTGGAATTCCAGATGTGGTTAGAGCTTCCCCATCTGTAAACCATAAGAGTGGACTCAGTAAAAACCGCTGAGTAATAAACTGAGTAATGTTACTCAGTAAAAGACCAAGTTACTCAGTAAAAAAAAAAAAAAGAAAAGAAAGAAAGAAAAAGAAACAATCCCATTCCTTCGGGCAGTGAGCAGTCCCCAACCTTGGTACCTCAGAGAATCTCCTGGGGGGATTTTGAAGAGCCCAGTGCCTGGGCTGCACCCCAGACACACTGGAAAGGCTGGGCGTGCTCAGGATGGAGCCCCGGCAGCAGAAGTTAGCCGATTCTCAGGGGCACACGAGGTGCATGACCACCGCCTGGCAAATGGGTGGTCCCAGAGCATTCCAGAGCCGATCTGATCGTGCAGGTGGGGAACGGCAGCCACAAGACATTTCAGAAGGAAATAATGGATCAAAGATTCTTTGATTTGGGGCAGCGAGGAGCTGACCTCTGAGAGAATCATGACTTTTTAGGCAGTTTGCAAGAAAAGTACAGCAAAGACCCGACACCAATACAGAGTGGAGACTTGTGAGCCCCCTGCACCCAAATACTTCCCTCCTCCATCCTCATTAAAAAAATCCTCTCCGGGCACCTGGGTGGCTCAGTCGGTTAGGCGTCTGCCTTCAGCTGGGGTCATGATCCCAGCATCCTGGGATGGAGCCCCCCCATCGGGCTCCCTGCTCAGCAGGGATTCTGCTTCTCCCTCTCCCTCTGCCCCTCCCTTTGCTTGTGCGCTCTCTCTCAAATAAAAAAAATTAAGTTAAATTTTAAGAAATCCTCTCAGTGTATGGATTTAATTAATTCACTCCAAAGAGTAAATGACCAAAGAGAACCAAAGCGATGCCCTTGCCTGGAGCCCTTGAACTTGATCCCTCCTCCCCACGACCCCAACACACAGGCATGCATGCGCATCCACACCCACACAAACACGCAAGCACACATGCCCATACGCACACAAGCATATGCACACACACGCCTACAAACACATGCCTACACACATGTGCCCACACGTGCGCACTAATCACTATTTTATGAATCTCCGTCTTTCTTCAAATCTTAGAAGATCAGGGAGTTCTTTTGCCTTTTAAAAACCTCTTTCCCTAAGTTTTGCTAATTCCCAGGGCCCTTCGCCTACACTTGTCCTAAAAATTAAGTCTCTAAGTCTTTTCGGTTTTAAAGAATTTCATTTTTAAAAAGAGTGAAGTAGACGAGGTTATAGAAATAACAAGCAAAGGAGGTAACAGAATTTTAAAAATGCAGAAAATTCTGGAACCATGGTTCCAACACTCCTAATTGCCTTTTGTAGGCGATCTGGAACATTCTCCCACCTCTGGCTTTTATCTGTTTTTCCCAGTGGCTGGCTGGGGAAACCCAAGAGCTTCAGGTCTTTGCTTTTATTCCTGGGAGTAAAACACACACCCCACCCCCCTCCAACACTCCTCACTCAGTCCTGAAGGACTCCTGTCACTAGACCCCCCTTTTAGCATCTCTGCCAGCTGACATATATTAGGCATTTACTCCCACTAGGCTCGAAGCCCTAAGTTCAAAGACGATCTCTACCAGGGGAGAAAGTATTTGGGGCATCAAGGAACGGGGGAGGGAAAATTGAGTGACATGGGGTCTTTAACACCTGCTCCCCAGAATGTGGGAAGATAAATGAAAGGCTTCCTTCTTGCAAAACCCCAAATGAGCCAAGTTAGTGGAGGGGAATACTTCAGAGCAAAATAGCTTTCAGCACTTACTAATTAAGCATGTGACATTGCCATTTATTAGATCTAGTAGAAATGGTTAGAGGTGCAACAGCTAAAAAGAACAAAATACTTGACAAATGTTGAATAGCAGATGTCAGCTATTAATGTCAAAATATGACAAATATTAATGTTAAAATGTGCCACCAGCTTGTCAAAACTTCAGGTTACTAATGTATCTGCAAGGCCCTTTAATAACAGTTGTCCCAGGCACTTGAGAGCTTGTGGCCTAGTGAAGAATGCACTGTTCTAGGAAGCCTTGCTCCCAGTTCTGCCAGAAGTAACTTAGATCAGTAATGCAGCCACTCAAGACCTCAGATTTTTACTTGTAAATTCCTGGTAATAACATCTGCCTAGGCTCGGTGTGTCCCCTAAGAACATTTGAGCATGTTGTTTAGCAGCAATAGTATTTGGACAATAAGCATATAAAAAGGAGTTCAACATTACTATTCACCAGGGAAATGCAAATGGAAACCACTCGGAGGTGACATTACACTCCTGCTGGAATGGCTGAAATAAACAAGGTTGACCACATGTTAGTGAGGATGGGAGCAGCTAGAACTCTTATGTACTACTGGTGGGGATGCCAAATGGTACAACCACTCTGGAATCCCATGTGCAGTATTATACTTACATATGACCCAGCAATCCCATGCCTGAGTATTTACCCAAGGAGATGAACGATATGTCCACACAAAGATCCAAATGCCAACATCCATGGCAGCATTATTCAGATAACAAAGACCTGGAAACAAATGCCCTTCATTTGCTAAATGAATAAAGAATGTCCAGAATATTCATAGGATAAAAATTGCTGGGCAATAGAAAGGAACAAAATATTTTTTTTGAAAGGAACAAAATATTAACACAAGCAGCAACATGAATGGAGCTCAAAGTGTTCCGCTAAGTGAAGGAAGTTGACTTCCTTCACAAAAAATTACATATCACTTGATTCCGTGTATATAAACGTGCACAAAATGCAAAACTATAGTGACATAAAGGTATCAGTAGTTGTCAGGGGTTGGGATCAGGAGAGGGGATTAAATGTAAAGGGACGCAAGGACAATTTTAGGGTAATGGGAAAGTTCCATATCTTTATTGTGGTGATGGCTGCTATATCAAATTACCAAAATTCATCACACTGTACTCTACCGTGTATATGATGTATACAGTGTGGACACTTAAAATGCCTGAATTTTATTGTATGTAAATAATGCCTCATTAAAGCTAAAAAAAATTAAGTTCCCCATGCAACATCCATTTTTTTTTAAAGATTTTATTTATTTATTAGAGAGAGAGGGAGGAAGAACAAGCACCAGCGGGGGGAGAGGCAGAGGGAGAGGGAGAAGCAGGCCCCCCGCGGAGCAGGGAGCCCGATGCAGGACTTGATCCCAGGACCCTGGGATCATGACCTGAGCCGAAGGCAGACGCTTAACCGACTGAGCCACCCAGGTATCCCGCAACATCCATTTTAATACTATCATTATGGCATTATCCTTAGGGCAGGCAAGTGTCTGCTGGTTCCCACCATGGCCAGTATCACCCACTTATGGGGCTATTGGCCGAGTTTAGGGATCAGCCTAGGTTCAACTCTACCACCTCTGCACATTCTAAAGGGACAACTGTTTCTTTCATTGGCCCACAGGGCAATTGCAATGTGAGAAGTTTCTGTTTTCAGCAGGAGAAGCAAACAAGTGCAGAAGTAAAATATGCCACCCTTTGGGACAGACCTCGGGGAACAGAGGCTGGTGGCAGAGAGGCTTCCAGATACGCCTTGCTATTCTCAGGAAGCCCTGACCTCTACATAGGGTGGTGGAGCTTTACAGAGAGAGATGGTGCAGGCTGCACTGAAGGGCAGGTCCTGTGTAAGAAAGAATCTTAGAGGAGGTCTCAAATTCAATGCAGGAACACGTAGTAGAGCAAAGCATTCATGAGAAGCAACATTCAGGCTCCCATTGTGTAAACCAAATACAGGGCCATCAATTCATTCAAATAACCAAGTGGGTATTTATTTAAATAAATGGAGCTTCTCTTTCACTTTATCGAGTAGTGGAGAATCAGCTGTAATGACCTAGCCAATTGGTCACTTTGTTCCCATGGAGACTCAACCTTAAGGATGTTGGGATGGCATCTGTTTTAGTTTGAGTTATTTTGAAAGCAGAGCCTGAGACACGAGTTTGAATGCAGGTAGTTTATAGAGAAAGTAATCCCAGAAAGCAGAGTGAAGAACGGAGAGAGGAAGACCAAAAGGGAAGAAAAGTCCACAAGATTGTGTTGTTGGGCTGGCTAACACAGCAGGCAACTGGGATCGGCTCCCCTGCGGATTCTGAGGAACTGTGAAGAATGTGTCTCAACATCCTCTCTCCAGAGGACAGGAAGTTGGGGATTTCTCATTGACTTCCAATTCCCATAGGTTGAGGGTCCCCAAGGGGGTTTTACTCCAGGGCTGTGTCCAGACAAAGCAGCTTTCTCTGGTTTAGGAAGAGTCCTGCAGCTGAAAAGGAGTGAGCCAGCTGGAGCACACATTTGCACGGACTTGGAACAACCCACTGCAGCTGCACTGAACTTAGGTGAGTTGAGGGGTGTGGTGCCAGAGAGTAAAAGAGTGGGGTAGGCAGTTCACTCTGGGAGATGCATTGGGTGCCACTTCAGTGTTGCTCAGAGGCGAGAAGGTGAATTTGGAGAGCTTGCCAAGCTGCCATTGGCCTTCCGATCCTGTGACCCAATAAATGGTGTGGGTCTCCCTGACTGGAAGAACCGGAGATGGGAAATTGTTAGCACGCAGCCCTCATCCTAAAATTCAGACTAAGCCATCACACAAATATGTAGGAAGGTTTAATGGTTTCACTTTTATGGCATCTAATTCCTCCAAGGCAAGCCGAGGGCTCACTTCCTACCCGGTGCCTTGCACTTGCAATGAAGGCTCCAGATCTAAATGGAAGACAAGATGCATTGGGGATAATCTGATACCCTAGCCTTATTCCTGGGGTAGGTGGACAGAATATGCACATGTGTAAAATGAGCTCCAGAGGTGACCAGATACTTGCCAAATGGCCTGGGGGATTATCTGTGCTTTTTGAACTTTTCTTTGGAGACAAGGGATGATCAGCAGGTTTCTACCATTTTTGAAATATCAGCTGAATGTGCCCAGCCTGCTCTGTGGAGGTCACTTCACCCTGAAGCTTTGAGAAAATGTCTCTAATTCTCAAAAAAGTTCACATCTTGGAACAAAACTCTTGCCCTCCCAAAAGAAGAGACCTAATCCCCAAGCAGTTCACAGATGGGAAATCAGAAGGCAAGAGGAGGGATTTCAGATAAGCTCTTAGTAACAAAACCTTTTATTAGCAATGGTGTTTCCCTGCATCGCAAATTTCCAGGACCTGGCTAAACACTTTGGGTAACTGAGAGACCAGCCTATACCCAGAGTGTATTTGACACTCAATAAAAAAACTGCACTAATTTAAACAATTCCAGAATGGCTGACAAATATGAACAAAGCTTTAGACTAAAGAGTAAAAATGTAATGGAGCATTTTCATTTTGAATGGCCAGAATGACTCTAATACAAAGATGGTAGATAAGAGCATCTAATAAACCAAGCTCATAGACATGTTTACAATGAATAATTATCTGGTAAATACTGACCTAGCCTAAGAAGAAGGCTGGGATATCAGATTATCCAAAATGTGCTTCCTTGTCTTCCACTTCGATTTATGTCCTTTCGTGGCAGGTGCTGCAAAGCAGCATGTGGGAAGCTCTAAGTGTGTGTGTGTGTGTGTGTGTGTGTGTGTGTAGGTGTGTATGAATTCATAGAGAATAGGAAATAATACCAGTGAGCATAGGCATAAGGAGAGTTTCTTTATGATATCATAAGTGCCACTTATGTGCTGACTGCCTTTATGACCACAGCTACCATTGCTGCATTCATATGTGTCAAAGAAACATCTCCTCAGTAACCCCTAATGAGGAGATGCATTTTTCACAAGGGAGAGAATTTCAAACTTTTTCAAATGGGCTCTTTTACATGTTTCTACCCTAACCCGATGATTTAGTGCCATCTTCACCAGACTATTAACCCAGGTAGTCAGGACATGCCTGTGAACAGGTATTAGAGGCAATGTGATAGACTGTTCCGTTGTGGCTTTTGGTTTACAAAGACCTTAGTGTATAGCCCAACTTGGCCCCTGAATGACCTTCGACAAGTTACCTAGCTGTAGAAGACTCCATTTCCTTATATGGAAAATTGGTATTGTAGAAGGACACAACATTTCACACAGACTATTATGAAGATTAAATTAGATAATGAGGGTAAATCTCTTAGCACAGTGCTAGGCACAAAATATCCACTCAGTTGATGATAACTATGAACATGGTATGCCAGATAACTTTTCATGCACATAAGCACCAATGCTTGAATACCTCCTTGATTTGTCTCTGTTGTGGGGCCAGTCTGCTTCTTTGGGCAGCACATTGGAACCTCATTTTAAAATGGTACATGAGAGCATAAAATTTAGTAACACTAATATTCCATGGGTTATATCCAAGGGAGTACAGCCATAAGGGAGTTAGTGCAGTTTTGCCTGCAAGAATATCCCATGGAATGGATCCCATATACAGTGTTATTAGGATACTAGTGAATATTTTATTTTATGACACAAGCTGAGAAGTTTCCAGTTTGTATCACAAACTTCTTTGGGTTTATAGCTAAAACAGTGTTTAGGGAAATTATTAGCACTAAGTGCCTATATTGGAAAAGGGAATATTTCAAATCAATGACTTAAGCTTCCTTCTCAAGAAATGGGGGGCGGGGAGGGGAGAAGGAAATAAACTGAACCCAAAATAAAGAAAATAATGAAGATAATAAAAGAATTTGATGAAATAGAAAACATAAAATTAATAGAGAAAACCAATGAAACAAAAGCTGGTTCTTTGAGAAGATCAATAAAATTGATAAGCCTCAAGTCAGATTGATCAGGAAAAAAGAGACAAGACACAAATCAGAAATGAGAGAAGCAGAATCATCATAGATTCTAAAGATATTAAAAGGACCATAGGGAATATTATGAACAACTGCATGCCAACAAACAGGTGAAATAGACAAATTCTTTGAAAGGCATTAACTTCCAACATTAACACAAGAAGAAATAAAAACTCTGAATAGTCCTGTATCTGTTATAGGAATTGAATTGAATTTGAAGTTAAAAACCTTCTCACAAAGAAAACTCCAAAAAATATAGCTTCACTGGTGATTTCTACCAAATATTTAAGGAATATTCTACACAAACTCTTCCAGACAATTGAAATGAGGAAATACTACCCAGTTTATTCTATGAGGCCAGAATTTCTTTGAAACCAAAAGACATTACAACAAAGCTAAAGAATAATAGCTCTCATAAACACAGATGCAAAGACTCTAAGTAAAATTTTAACAAATTAATTCTAAGACTATATGCAAAGATAATACATTATGACCAAGTTGGGTTTATTCCAGAAATGCAGGCTTGGTTTAATATTTGAAAATGAAGTGTAATTCACTTATTAATAATCTAAAAAGGAAAAGCTGTATGATCATATAAATACATGAAAAGAAAGTATTTGACAAAATCCAATATCCGTTCCTGATGAAAACTCTCATAAAACTAGTAGTAGAAGGAAATTTTCTTAATCTGATAAAGGGTGTCTATGAAGAACTTAACAGCTAACATTATACTTAATGTTGAAAAGGTGAATGCTTTTTTCCCCTAAGACCAGGAAAAATACAAGGTTGTCTGCTCTCACCACTTCTATTCAATATTGTACTAGAGTTTCTAGCTAGTACAATAAGATATGAAAAAAAATAAAAGAAATCCAGATTGTAAAGGAAGAAGTAAAATTGTCTTTATTTGCAGACAACATGATTGTTTATGCAAAAAATTCAGCGGAAAACACAAAAATCTATGAGAATTATTGAGTTCAGTAAGGTTGCAGGATATAAGATTAATATGCAAAATCAATTTTATGTTTACAGTAGCAATAAACAATCGGAAACTAAATCTTTAAAAATGCCTTTAACCTCAAGAAACATGAAATACTTAGTGATAAAATCTGACAGAAAGAGTAAGACCTGAACACTGAAAACTAGAAAACACTGATAAGAGAAATTAAATATCTAATTAAGTGCATAAATATACTGTTTATGTGGTAGAAGCCTCAGTGTTTTTAAGATGTCAGTTTTCTCCAAGTTAATTTATAGGTTCAGTGAAATTTCAATTAAACTCCAAGTGGACTTTCTTTATATAAATTAACAAACACATTAAAAAATTCTTGTGGAAAAGTAAAGAATCTAGAATAGCCAAAACAATTTGAGAAAGAAAAAAGAGGACAAATAATAACTAATTTCTGGACTTAATATGAAACCCCAGTAATCAAAATAATGTGCTCTTGACCTCAAGATAGACAAATAGATCAAAGAGACAGAATAGAGTGTCTGAACTACGCATATATATTCAACTGACTTAAAAGCATAAAGTCAGTGCAATGTAAATAGGACTTTTTTCCAGTAAATAGTGCTGGAGCAATTAGATCTCCACAGGCAAACAAACAAATAAACAAACAAACAAACTTTCATCTGGGCTTGCACCATTTCCAAAAAATTAACCTAAAAGGCTTATGAACCTAATGAAAATTTAAAATAATAAAACTTCTAGAAGAAAATAAAAAAAGAAAGTCTTTGTGACTTTGGGTTAAACAAAGATATCTTAGATATGACATCAGAAGCATGACCTATAAAAGAACAAATTGATGAACTGAACTACAAAATAAAAACTTCTGCCATTTGAAAGACACTGTCAAGAGAATAGAAAGGCAAGTCATAGACTAGGATAAAATATTTGCAAATTGTATATCTGATAAAGGATCCGCATTCCAAGTATATCAAGAACTCACAAAACTCAATAATAAGACACACAAACTACCTAATAAAAAGGGGCAAAAAAAAAAAAAAAAAAAAAACCTGATCAGATATTTCACTAAAAGATATACAGATGGGACTTAATACACAAAAAGATACTCAAATTAAATGGGCATTAGGAAATTCAAATTAAAGGCACAGTGAGATACCACTACACATCAATTAGAATGGCTAAAATTAAAAGGGTTAGCCATACCAAGCATTAGTAAAGATGTAGAGGAACTGGTAAGAATGTCAAATGGCACAACTAATGTGAAAAAGAGTTTGGCAGTTTCTTAGTAAGGTAAATATTCATCCACCATATGATTCAGCCATTCTACTCCTAGATATTTACACACACACACACACACCTCTCCCTAAAAAAAGAAAGAAAGCAGATGTCTATTCAAAGACTTGTACAGTACATGAATGTTCATAGCAGCTTTATTTTTAATAGGCAAACTTTGGCTACAACCTAAATGATCATCAACAGATGAATGAATAAAATGCATTAGTGCTCAGCAATAAAAATAAATGAACTATTCATATAACATGGATGAATCTCAAACTAATCGTGTTACATGAAAAGATCCAGACAAAATAATATATACTATGTTTATATGGAATTCTAAAAAATGCAAACTAATTAGCATTAGATCTGTTAGAAAACAGATTAATGTTTATATTGGAATGTGGGAGTGAGATATAAGGGGCAAGAAAGAAGTCTTACAAAGAAGCATAAGGAAATTTTGAGAAGTGATGGCTATGTTAATTATCTTGATTGTAGTGATAGTTTCACAGGTATATACATATATCAAAACTTATCAAAGTATAAGCTTTAAGTTTATGCAATTTATTGTATGTCAATTATGTCAATGAAGCTACTAAAATGAGTATATTAACTATTTTCTATATAAATTGCCTATATGCACCTTTTCAATGAAGAATGCATATATATTTTTGTAACTCTCTTCTTTTTATTCAGCTTATATTTATTAAAGTCAAATTTTACATCTCTTGGGTCTAATGAAAAATCAGGGCTTGTATTTTTAATGTCTTGTTTTTCTATTTCATTTTGTTAGTAATTTTTCATTGTACTTCACAAAAGTATCAGTTTGAAATGGATTGAAAATTAAAACAAACAATCCAAAACACCTGGTGTTTTTGACCTGTAGATTGAGAGACACTATTCTCACATAATTCCTCTCTATTAATCAGGATTGGATCACAATGTCATGCCCTGGCTGTAAGAGAGTCTGGAAAAGAAAGAGGAGCAACCAAATTTTATCACATCTGAGGTCACAAACATCAAAATGGGTGTGGCCCATAAGGGTGGAGCAAGGACCTCTGAATATCCACTGCTCCATTAAAAAACAAACAATAAAACAAAACAAACTGGCAAAAAATATCCAAATCAACATTTTTAGAACTCTAGAAATTAATCAAAGGCTTGCAACAATCTGAGGAATATTTGAATATCTTAAGTACAGTCAGTTTTGCAGCATTTTAACTTGCCCTATTCTCATTCCCTCCTCCCCAGCTCTGTGGTAGTCTTGAAAAACAGCAGCTTAGCAGTCATGAGGGGGTGTATGGTGCATTTGAAATGCCTCAAAGAGTTTCATCCTGAGAGCATTGTCAGTATTAGACCTGTCTGGCGGCTTCCTGAGAAATCCCCATTTTCAGGTCTTGTTGTTATTTGACCTGACTTAGATCTTGTTCAGTGGGAGAGGCCCTATCCCCAGGGCAATTGTCAAAAACGACCAATGAGAATTGTTTAACATCTTAGCTGCCTCAGTTGGCATTACTAGTTGGGGTAATGAGACTGACCAAAAACTTAGAAGAAAGATCTGGAGAATGAGATATTCATAGGGGGTTTGGAAAAACTCTGACATATTTCAGGGGATTTAGAAAGCCATGCACATGTACAGGGCTATGTACATGGCTAGGAAAAAACTGAAAAGACCCTAATCTATCACCTCTGACTGACCTTGAGACCCTGTGCAAGCAGGAAGTGAAGGCTAAGGCAGAGCTCTAAGATGCTGTTGCATTGAAGAAGTGCCATAATACTTAGAGACAGTCCCTCAGCAAAAGGTGTTAAACATAAGTGTTTAAAGCATTTATAAAAATCACTGTCTAATTATGAATTCATTACTAAACTTACACTGAGTAGAGACTTCAGTGTCCACTTCATGGAAGGGAATACAGACTTTACAAAATTAGTCCAAGAATGTGATTAAACAAGATCATCATCATCATCAACAACAACAACAAAAACAACAAAAGAGCAACAATGGTAAACCATAGGGGAGAAGAATTTGATTTCTAGAGTAACCATATTATTTAAAATGTCCAATTTTCAACAATAAAAAATATGAGACACTGAAATAAAAAGGATGTATGGTACATAGAAAGAACAAAAGTAATCAATAGAAATCGTCCATGAAAAAGCCAAATTTGGGGACTTATTAAAAATACTTTTAAATAGCTCCTGGGTGCCTCAGTTGGTTAAATGCCAACTCTTGGTTTTGGCTCAGGTCATGATCTTAAGGTCATGGGATCAAGCCCTGCATGGGGCTCTGTGCTCAGTGTGGAGTCTGCTTCAGATTCTTTCTCCCTCTCCCTCTGCTCCCCTCTGCTCTCTCCCTTTCTCTCAAATAAATAAATAAAATCTTTTAAAAAAATAAAAATAATAAATAAATAGCTATTACAAATTTATGCAAAGAACTAAAGGAAATCATGTCTAAAGAATTAAAGGAACATATGAAAATAGTGTCTCCACCAAACAGAAAATATCAATAAGAGATACAGATAGAAGCCTGGGTGGTTTAGTTGGTTAACCTTCCAACTTTTTATTTCAACTCAGGTCATGATCGCAAGGTCATGAGATTGAGCTCCACACTCAGTGCAGAGATGCTTAAGATTCTCTTTCCCTCTGCCCCTCCCCCCTACTTGTGCTCCTTCTCTCTCTCTCTCTCTCTCAAAAAAAAAAAAATAAGAGATATCGATAGAGATGGAAATTATTTTTCAAAATTAGTAATTCTGGGGCACCTGGGTGGCTCAGTCATTAAGCGTCTGCCTTCGGCTCAGGTCGTGGTCCTGGGGTCCTGGGATCGAGCCCCGCATTGGGCTCCCTGCTCCGCAGGAAGCCTGCTTCTCCCTCTCCCGCTCCCCCTGCTTATGTTCCCTTTCTCACTGTCTCTCTCTCTGTGTCAAATAAATAAAAAAATTAAAAAATAAATAAATAAAAATAAAAATTAGTAATTCTATGGTTAAAAAGTTACAACTGAAGTGAACACTTCACTAGAGGGGCTTAATAGCAGATTTAATTTGTAGAAGTAAGAATCAGTTAATGTGAAAATAGATTAAGTTAATTATCCAGTCTGAGGCAAGAAAAAAAAAAAAAAGAATGAAGAAAAATAAGCAGAGCCTCAGACAGCTATGGGACACCATCAAGCATGCCATCGTATACTCAGTGGGAATCCCAGAAGAAGAAAAGAGGCAGAAAAAGGGGGGCGGGGGGAGAGAAATATATTTGAAGGAATAATGACTAAACACTTCCCAAATTTGATGAAAAACATCAAGATGCTCAACAGACTTCAGGTAGAATAAACTAAAAGGGGTCCACACCTAGCAACCTCATAGTCAAACTGCCAGAAGACAATCTTGACAACAGCAAGAGAAAACAACTTATCATGTACAAGTGATCCTCAATAAGGTTAACAGTTGACTTCTTGTCAGAAACCATAGAGACCAGGAAGCAGTGGAATGGTGTATTCAAAGTGCTGAAGGAAAAATACTGTCAGTCAAGAATTCTATATATAGTAAACTATACTTCAAAAATAAAGGAAAAGCAATTCCAAGATAAACAGAAATAGAGAGAATGCATTGATATCCAACCTTCCCTACAAGAAATAGTAAAAGAAAACCATTTGTATGCCAATGAAGTAAAATAAATACCTCAATAAAGTAGTTTAATAATAATATGAGTCATTAAGGGGGCGCCTGGGTCGCTCATTCGGTTAAGCATCTGCCTTCAGCTCAGGTCATGATCTCAGGGTCCTGGATCGAGCCCTGCATCGAACTCCCTGCTCAGCAGGGAGCCTGCTTCTCCCTCTCCCTCTGCTGCTCCCCCTGCTTGTGCTCTCTCTCTCTCAAATAAATAAATAAAGTATTTAAATAATAATAATAATAATATGAATCATTCAGGCTAACATGAAAGGACAACAGATAGTAACAAATCCATATGAAGAGAGAAAGAGCACCAGTAAAGGTACACAGGTAGATAAAACATCTTTTTATCTGATCTGAAAGACACTGCATAGAGCAATAATTATAAAACTATGTTGTTGGGATGATAATATATAAAGATATAATTTATATAACAAGAGCACAAAGGAGAGATAAGAATAGAGCTAATTTGTAGCAAAGTTTTATATGCTATTTAAATTAAGTTGGTATTAATGCAAAGCAGATTGTTTTAACTTAACATGCTAATTATAATTCCCAGGAAAATCTCTAAGAAAATAACTTAAAAAACATAGTAAAAAAAAAAAAAAACAAGAGATTTAAAATGAGACACTAGAAAATACTGTTTAACACAAAATAAAAGAATGAGGGAGGAATAGAGGGGCAAAAAGATATGACATATAGAAAACAAAACTTGATCAATAATTACATTAAATGCAATTGGGTTAAATATTCTAATTAAAAGGCAGATATTGGCAGAATTAATTTTTTTAAAAAGCCACAATCTAACTACATGGTACCACAAGTGACAAATGCTGGACTCAAAGTTAGTTTGCATGGAAAAAGATATACCATGCAAACAGTAACCAAAAGACAGCTGGAGTGGCTATACTAACATCAGATAATATAGACTTTAAGACAAAAATTGTTACTAGCAACAAAGAAGGACACTGTTTAAATGATAAAAGAGATAATTCATCAAGAAGTCAAAAATTATAAACACACGTGCCTAACAGCAGAGCCCCCAAATGCATGAAGCATAAACTTAGAGAATTGAAAGGAAAAATAGATAATTCACTGTAACAGTTGGAGAGCTCAATATCCTACTTTTAATAATGAATAGAACAACTAGGCAGAAGATCAACATGGAAAGAGAAGAATTGAGAATGTGTGAACCAACTACACCTAACAAACGTGTATAGAACACCTGCTACTGAACTGAGCCCTTGGGCTGGCTAAACAATGGAAATTGACAAGACGCCAAACAGGAGTTCCAGGCGAGGCTTTATTGGGGCTTATGCTCAAGCACAAGGGAGACAGCACAGAGGAAAAGTCCTTCAGGCTGGCCCCTGAGGAGAGGTGCGGGAGCGCTTTAAAGAGGCCCAGATGGGAAAAGGGTGACGTTTAAGCATGTAGAGGTGGAGATTTCTTGGCTCCTGTGCACTTAAAGGTCATGCTTCTTCATGTATTGCATGTCTAATTGGCATGTTAATCTCGACCCTTGGGTGTGATCTTTAGATTATATCAAGGGGACACATCAGTGAAAGGTCAGTGCTGGGGTCCACCTTGTCACAGACGGGGGTTTGGTCCTGTGTCCAGTCTTCATAGCCGAGTCCCTCCTTTCAGTAAGTCCCTTCCACTTCTGCATTCCTGCAAGATATACTACTTAAGAGGCACAGAGGTTTAGCTTTTCTTGTTATGGAGACAGCTAAGGAATGCTGGATTTTGCAGTTAGAATTGAGGGGACCCGAGTCCAGTCTCTGCTCTACTTCACATTCAACCATAGTAAAATATACTTTATTCTCAAGGGCACGAAGAACATTCTCCAGGATGGACCACAGATTAGGTCATAAAACAAAGCCTCAATAAATTTGTAAGAAGTTGAACTATACAAAGTACGTTCTCTGATCACAATGGTATTAAGTTAGAAATCAGTAATGGAAGGAAACTCACAAATATGTGGAAATTAAGAAACACACTCCTAAATAACCAGTAAGTCAAGAAGAAATCACAAATAAAATTAGAAAATACTTTAAGATGAGTGAAATTAAAACACAACATATCAAACTGTAGGGGATGCAGGGAAAGCAGTGCTTATACCTATTTTATATAACTGTTAACATTTATATTAGAGATGGATGTGATCACCATCATGGAAGTAACTTGAGAGTTATACCTATTCAATTGTACCAACATATCTCAAAACCATTTTAGAACTTTTAAAGAATAATTTTTAGGGTATCCATTATAGTTTAAAAAAAAAACTTCAATGATAGCGATTCTTTAAATTTAAAGGTTTTACAGAATTTTTGAAAACAGAAGTCATTTGGAGCCACATTAGTGCATAAAGTGAGTGGTGAGGCTCAACAATTTCACTGTTGCCTAAAGAAGTGATACTGATCTGATGTAGGCATTTTCCAAACAAGACAGTGGGCAATTCCTAAAGAGGAATTCCAAACATGCATGAAGTTAAAAAAAAAAAAATTTGAATAAATGTATAGCCAAAAAAGATGACTATTTTGAGTACAACAGTCATTTAAATGTATATTTTAGGCACGTTTCTAAAGTAAGTATCCTCAATGCCTCCTTACTCTATGTATCCTACCATTTCCAGGTGGTTATCATTATATCTGCCCGTTTTGTTTGTTTCCAAGAGAAACTGGAAATGGTGAATAGGCAAATATTGGCCTAGGATTTTGGTCTTCTAAGTTAAGTTTATATTGACTAAATGAGTTTCTATTTGATCTTAATTTGATTTTTCCATTGTCTTGACAACTGAACATCTGTTCATAAGTCTGGGGAAACGTGTACATGTGTGTATATGCCCATACAAAACACAATAGACTTGTTTTTAAAGTCAGAAAGTCTGTGTGCTGCGTATACCCATCTAAGCCTAATTTTTTTTATTTCCCTAGCTGTCTCCGTAGGATACCCAATGCCACATAATAACTACCAATAACTAATAAAAATGGCTATTAAGTTATATGCAATATAAGCTACCATATAAAGACTGAACAGTAAACACTGTTTACAGCTTACTACGAGAAAATGGAAACCTCATTTTGCTGATACGAACAAGATATCCTCTTATCCTATATGTTAAAGGCTATTATTTTGAAAATTACAAGTCCCAGTAGATTTCCACAACAGAAACAATTATTATCTGATTTGTTCTCTTTATGCTATTAGTAATGTATTGTAAAGTACCTTAACCAAGCATTCGATATTTTAAGAAACTTCTGGTTGTTAGCCAAATCTATAAGATAGCACTGCTGAGAGGGACATAAGGAAAGTGAAAGCTATTGCAGAAAACTGAGCAGAACCATGGGATCTGATGAGAGGCAACTTGGAAGGTAGGCTTGGCAGAGGAGCGTAATCATGTTTCACTTTGGAAAGTTGTGAGGTACTACACACCACAAAAGCTGCCAAGTTAATTTTACATGATAAGATATGGGACAAAGAGGAAGCTTTTTGGTGAAAGGATTTTTTAAAAACTGTTTTAAAGTATTTTTAAAAGAAGACTATACACTGTCTTTTGAAACCTTGGGAAAACTTCATAATTTTTGAAATGTAAAGTTCAATTTTATTAAACATGTGGGTAAGTTTGAAATTATTCAGAATATTAAAATTAATTTGAAAATAATTAAAATTCAGAAAACTTCAGGTGTGCGTCCAAGTTCTGGGCAACATTAACATGGTATAAAAATTGCTCAGGAAATTTACAGTGAACAGGTGTGTGAAGTAATTGAGGGGAAAAGAAGTTCAGACATTAATTAGCAAGAATTATGAATATCCTTGTTGAATTGTTTTCTCTCAAGTTGGCATATTTTTAAGCATATTATGGAGGAAATATTTTTTTTAATTATGAATACACATGGAAAATAAACTCTTACTTTTCATAATATTCTATACTTTTGCCATTAATCACTTGATGGCACATGGAAGAAAAACAAAAAGGGGCCTAAACCAAAAGAAAAATATTATAAATATTTTTAAGAGTTTATTCAATAAGACTTGCTAATATTGTTAAAATGTTCTCCCAAATCCAGCAAAATAAGGATTCATGCACTCAAAGGGTATCTCTGTTGAAATTTGGAGAGAAAAGAATAACTATGCCAAAAATAAGACCCAAGTCCTACACTCAAGGAGCTTACAGGAGGAGGGAAGCTGGACCAGAAAAGCAGAAGGTTGGAAAATAATGTGACAAGCCCCATGAGAAACACAGAGGATGTGATAAGGATGTTGCCCTGGAGGGGGAAGGCTGGTGGGATTGGGGTGTTTATCAGGTCGTCAACATTAGAGGCAAACATTTCAGACAGAGAGAAGGGGTGGTGAAGCTGCAGAATTATAAGCAAGCCTATGGTGTGGGCGCCATCTGACACTCTAGGGCAGCACGGAAACAAATACCTGAAAGGTGGGAGAGGCTTTGGAAACAGGCTGTGGGAAGAAGCTGGGAAGACTTTGGGGAGGGTGTTAATTTGAAAGCTTGAAGAGCCTGGAAGAGAGTTTCATGAAATCCTAATGACCTTTGAGGAGGTTGTGAGTGATGGCTTGAGGAGGAGAGTGAAGAAAATGTTATCTGAAACTGGAGGAAAATGATCTTTGTCATATAGTGGCAGAAATTTATCAACACTGTCACTTGATAGTGAGGAAAGTAGAAAACTTACCGAATGAACTGTGTGATCTAGCTAAGGAAATTTCCAGATACCGCTGAAAGTACTTCTTGGTTTCTTCTTGCTGCTTTTAATAAAATGTGAGAAAAGAGAAGTAAACTAAAGGAAGGACCTCTACACAAAGAGGGAGTTAAAAATTCCAGACTCTCCAGATAACAAATGATAATACAACTAAGAAATGGTTGGGGCCCCTGGCTCGCTCAGTCAGCAGAGCGTGGGACTCGTGATCTCGGGGTTTTGAGTTCAAGCCCCACGTGGGGTGTGGAGATTACTTAAAAAAATAAAATCTTAAGAAAAAAGGAAAGAAAAGAAAGAAGAAGAAAAGAAAGGAAAAATGGCTACCAGGTAAAGATCAAACCCAGGGCACTCCGAAGAAAACATGGTCCAATCATGAAGCCAAGAGTTTCAAATTCTTTGTTAAGACCTCCAAAATATCCAAGACAGTGCATCAGAGAATCACTCAGTCAAATAATAGGGCTTCTAAGAACTTGAGGGTATTGTCCCTCAATAGGCTCAGCTGAAGTCCAAGGTAGAGAAGAGTGTATCTTGAAGAGATCTGTGGGGGTGGTCTTTTCTAATAGAGTCAATCCCAATAAAATTCACAGGCGACCTATAAAGTTTTTAAAAGATTCATGTCACCAGGTGCACCACCAGCTTGGACTAAAATGGGCAAAGAGAGCACAGAGAGGAAAGGGGCCTTTGAATTCTCAAACTTCTCTGGGCAGGAGGTAGGTCAAGGAACCACCTAGCAGTTGGCTCATGGGAGAGGAGATTACTGCCTTCACTTATCTCTACATCTTGGAAGCTTCTAACAATAGTTGTGGTAGCTTCGGTCTGTCCCAGCACCAGGAATGAGGCTGACAGGGCAGTGAGCATTCTCTGCACTTTCATGACACTGTGCACACAGTGTTAGTGTGATGGAGACTCCAGAAAATACATCTTCTAGTGCTGGCCTCTTGAAGGAAGCCAGGAGGCCGCACCTAGCAGGGGCAACTGTTTCAGGGTGGGCTGGAACAGCAGCAGGGAGGTGCCCTCAGACAGTGTCCTGCCAGGAGAAGCTTCTCTCCCTGACATGCTGGCTCCTAAACTCGTGTAAAAATAACTGGGTGAGCTTGGAAGTGGCTCAGAGGCTCTAAGCTCTGCAGGTGAGGCCATGAGCCAGCTAAATACAGATTAGTACCTCTTATGAGACCCTACTTGTACCCACAGAAATGTCTGGGGAACATAAATTATAAGCACTTGGAGAAGCCCTATATGAGGAGCAGTTGAAATAAGTTACTGAAGGAGGAGCATCGGGAACCGCTTATCTTCCTGATGGGTGTGGATCATGAGGGGGGGTTGGCATCCCCTTTCAGAGCAAGAAGTGGTTCGAGGAAGTGAGGAAGTGGGTATCAGTGCCCTCCCTTTGTAGGAGTGGTAAGGGAGATTGCCCCACTCACTTTACTTCAGGGCAGAGCAAGGAGAAGGGTAAGAAGATGATTGGTTCTTAGCTCTGAGTCCCAGGCCCTGAAACTCCAGCGTTGAAGATTTATTTCTGTTAAAGGGTGGAGCTGTCCATTGGGACCTATATTGTGCCAATATTGGAGGGTAAAGGAAAACTGTTTCTCATATTTCTGACACTGAATGTGTGGGTTATTCCCTTGTATTAAACAATTCTGGCATGAACTACTTGGAGTTCTCATGGACCTCACAGGTTAAGAGCTCAGTCCCACAATACTGCCCCTCCTTCAGACACCAGTCACAAGTGGTGGGTCCCCAGGTTACCCACACTTCTGTCTGACATGACTACAGATAGAGGCTTCCCATGACTCCTTCCTAAGGCTCAGTAATTTGCTACCATGGCTCACAGAATCCAGGGGAAAACTTCACTCACTATTACTACTTTATTATAAAGGGCATAATAAAGGATACTAATGAACAGCCAGATAAGGTAGATAGGGCAAGGTCTAGAAGGGTCCTAAGCACAGGAACTTGTGTCCCTGTGGAGTTTGGGGTAAGCCACTCCCCTGGCACATGGAGGTTCTTGTTCACCAGCCCAGAAACTCTCCAAACCTCTTTGTGTGGTTTTTATAGAGGTTCCATTGCATAGGCATGACAGATAAAATCATTGGCCGTGGGTGATTAATTCAGTCCCCGGCTCCTTTCCCCTCCCTGGAGGTGGAGGGGTGAGGCTGAAAGTTCCAACCCTCGAATCACATGGTTGCTTCCTCAGGCAACCAACCCCATCCTCCAAGAATCACCTCAGTAGCATAAACTCAGGTATGGTTGGAAGGGGCTGATCACGAATGACAAAAGATACTCCACTCACCCTACCACTCAGGAAATTCCAAGAGTTTGGGAGCTCTGCACCAGGAACCAGGGATGAGACCAAATATACAGTTTTTATTTTTATTTTTTTAAGATTTTTTTAAATTTATTTATTACAGAGAGAGAGAGAGAGCGTGCATGAGAGGGGGGAGGGTCAGAGGGAGAAGCAGATTCCCCGCCCAGCTGGGAGCCCAACATGGGGCTCAATCCCAGGACCCCAGGATCATGACCTGAGCTGAAGGCAG
Organism: Phoca vitulina; assembly: GCF_004348235.1. Lineage (NCBI taxonomy): Eukaryota > Metazoa > Chordata > Mammalia > Carnivora > Phocidae > Phoca > Phoca vitulina. The sequence continues at coordinate 3,506,068 of NW_022589734.1, forward strand.
CCGCTTAACCGACTGAGCCATCCAGGCACCCCCAAATATATAGTTTTTAAAATATCACAATATCACAGACGATCAATGAGGTCTCCTCACTTTGGGGAAGAAGTCACAATGTCTCACCTAGTGGTCCTGTGGGAAACAACTGGAGTTCCAAAGAGAGGGATAGGATACCTTTGTGGGAGACAATAGAAAATTTGGTGGGGCTGTCTCAAGCCAGGCAGGGCGGGGAGGGGGGTGGAGGGGGGAGGGGCAGTTTGTTGACCCTGAGTCAGTGTCAGTCACTGCTGGGCTAACATGTGACTTTTGGCACGGAAGTGCATGTCATCCTCAGGCACGCATGCACGCTGGGAGCTGAGCAGCCCCAGCAGCATTTCCAGCCAATGCTGACCCCAGAAAGCAACGTGGCAGCTGATGACTGGGGGCCGTTGTATACTGAAATATTTCAGTAGCAGATCTCCTGAAACAGACACCTTACAGACACCTGTCTGAGGAATAATGGCTAAGATACATTAAAGGGATTGAATTACTAATTGCCTTAATAATTCATTAAACACTGTTCTGGCGCTACACACTTTACATATATCTCAGTCCATATTTTCTATTAATAGGAAAAAAAAATCCTAAATCTGTGTGGGTACATCGCAACCACCATTGTTTTCAAGTGGGAGAGTTGTTTTTCCACTGTGGGACCAGCCAGTATGTGAATGCCTCTGGAGCCCCAATTAAGTAGTGTGGCATCATTCTCTTAAGGTATCTGGTTCTGGGGCACCTGGGTGGCTCAGTCTGTTAAGCGTCTGCCTTTGGCTCAGGTCATGATCTCAGGGTCCTGGGATCGAGTCCCGCATCAGGCTCCCTGCTCAGGGGAGAGTCTGTTTCTCCCTCTGCCCCTCTCCCTGCTCATGCACTCTCCCTCTCTCAAATAAATAAATAAAATCTTAAAAAAAAAACCACCTTATTCTTAAGGTATTGGGTTCTAAATGTCACAGGATTTTTAACACGTCAGAACTTATCATAGAGGACAGAGTTTGTATTGCATTTACCAAGTCCACTTCTTCGAATAATTTAACTCATTAACCAAAGGATAAATAAGGTCCATGTTTATTCTTCAATATAATACATATATATGACTGTTATACATCTTTATAAGGCAAAGAAATACAGCTGAATGAAACTATGTTCAGAAATAAAAAATATACATGACATGTGCAATCACCACATTACAAATCCATTTTTATTTCTTACCTACACTACTAAACCTCATCAAAAAGACTCACTGACATCCATCGGCTGGGACAACTACAATATACATACAATTCAAGATAGGAACACTCAGGTATTCGATGTTTTCTGCTCTTTTGAATAAGTAGTAGTTGAGTTATAAGCCTTCATGGAAGGTGAAACTACCCACATCAAGATCACTTATGGAAAGCACTCCTGACAAAAATGGAGCTCAGAGACATATGTGGAACTTCTAGTGGGAGAACCCATTGACTTCATGCTAGGCAAAGAAGTCACCTTCATCCAGGACTCGAACATCTGATCGTCTAATAGTCCAGCTTCAAGTTTCCTTTAGGACAGCAAGCAATTTGCCTTTTGGAAATATCATTTTTATCCCAAAAAGGCTTTAGGGGAGCACTGTGACGGATAAGAAGATGGACTTTGATTCTAACTGAAGAAAAAGAGAAAGAAGTAAAAAAAAAAAAAAAAAAAAGGCAAAAAGCTAAAGCAAAAGCAAGCTGGGAGCATCATGGCTTTTGAGAAGTGAGCCACAGTGAGGGTGCAGGTTACTCCCATGCTGAAATTGCCCCGGAACAGACACCTGCCTCGCCCTCTTGCTACACTCACACGGATGGACCTTCCAAATGAGGTTCCCTCATCCAAACTGAACTAGTACATGTATGCAGCCTGACACCATTTGCCTCATGCCAAGAGTAGGGGTAGTGGGAGCAGAATGAGGAAAAAAGGAATGAAATAAAGAATAAGACCCTCATTTCCATAATATCAAATATGTATTTTGACTTTAAAACGAGAAAAAAAATTCTATGCTAAATTCCATAAAAATGGTGAAAATGTAATAATTCACGCATCTTTCAAAACACTTTCACATCAAAGTATGCCACAGCAATAGCAGCATGCCTATTTACATTTTCAAGGAAAGAAAGCAAAATAATAGCAAGTCAGACTAGAAACTAACATGAGAATTACCCCCATTTTGACCTAGGAATCTTTCCCCAAAGTAGTTCAGGTGAGAATCCAATCTCAGATGTTTTTATGTCACCGACTGGGACATGAGCTCTTTTCTCCCTGATTTTTAAATAGCAACAGGTTCTGGGGAAGTGTTGATATCTTACAAATGACAAATGGGGGCATGCTTTTTCTTGAATCCTTTGTGAGGTTTATTTCTCTCCAGGCAGTGGGAAATGCCACATCAGTGCTGAACTGCCGCCTTTTTCCAAAGAAAAGGCTACTGCCTAATGCAAGGACTGAAGCCATAATGTCCATTAGGAGGGCGGAGAAGCAATACAGGCTGTCAAATCCTAATGACTTCTTGGAAAAATTGATCACAATAGCCCCAGTCTCGCCAGACTCAGCTTCTCTGGTCCATGCTTGCATCTGGTTTGATTTCTCCGCTGTGCAAAGCCCCCTTTCCCATCAGAGCGGCAATCTACCAAGTTACCAGTTCTTGCTGGGGCAGCTGCACAGGGGCGTGGAGGGAGGGAACAGGATGAGCAGGAGACCAAAATTCTCCCATTTCGCTGTAACTCTAGACTGTAATAATCAACTCTGCAATGCAAACTATCCTCAGCTCTCATATAAAAGACACCCTGCTGGCGTGGGGATGCCTCCCCATCCAAATGCGGAAATTTAACTCCGAATTCAAAGGAGATCCATTCTTAAAGTAGAGTCTCCTTTCTAAACCTCTTAAAAAAAAAAAAAATCACACCCACTGACTGCAGGGTCATTAGTGGATTAATTTGACAAAGAAATCATTCCTTTATTTGGCCTAAGCTGCCTCTCCCACGTGTGTTGGGGTCTGGTGAAAGTTTCTCTGCCAACGTGAGTCAGAATGGGAGCTGAATGCAAAAGACCTCCTGCTCTATCTGGTAGAGAGTCCACACCACAGGACAGAAAACGCCCTTCCATGAGGGGTTTCAAATCAGGCCCTTGCGTCTTATTTAGCATTTGAGAGAATGCCAGCTCTCTGAGGTCTGAGTATTAATGCATGCACTGGCTTGTATTTTTCCAGACTCGATGAATACCATCAGCTAAAGATAGCAAGCACAGTAATATAACACTTCAGTCACAGGGTTTTGTTGTGTGTGGTTTTTTTTTTTTTTTGTATGTGTTTTTTTTTTTTTAAGGAAACCAAATTAAACATTTTAAGCATAGTCACATAACAGGACCAGGAGAAAACCAACCTTGAATAAATGCATAGGCCAAAGGAAAAAAGAAATGCATCATAATGTAAGAGCAAAGCTAGAAAGGAGTCAGTTTTATAACTAGCATGACCACTAAATTGGCATGTGGTCTTAACTAAATTACACATTTTCTTCTGTCTCTACTTCCCCTTTACCTTGCACATGAGAATAAGAACATTGCACATACAGTTATTCACAGGCATGCTAGAAGGACCCACTAGGTGGATACAAGCAATAATGGAGAAAAGCCAATGCCAATTAAAACTGCCCTCACTAATATGGCCATTACTATGGTGACTATGGTGACTATCGGAGCCTAGAACCATTTACAGCTAAAAATGCATTCTTATAGCTGATCTCATCACAGGAGTTATTTGGAAATGGGAAATATGAGGACAGCCTAAGAAGATGAATGGGGAGCATGGTGCTAGCTGTGTAATAGGAGTTTCGTGTGGCTCTGCATGGCCTCTCCTTCATAAAGAAATGGCACCCACGTTTCACTCTTCAGAGGCCCTGTGCCTTTCTGTGCCATATACGGTAGGGCTCACTTCCATTATTAAAAATCTGTAATGAAATGGCACATGAGTTCAAGAACAAGAAGAAGCTTCCAACTGGAAATCATTCTCATATCCAAAGAGTGAGCAGGAATGTTCCCCTCACTTTGATTTCTGAATGTTCTTTCTTCACAACCACTGAGCCATGCGAGATTCTGCGTAGGTGAGATCATTGGTCTTCAGAAATGTTGGCATTTACCCAGAAACCTGAGCGCTATTTCCAAAGTCATTTCAACATTGGAAGCAAAGCACCGTCCTTCCTTGGGATGCACACGACCCATCGCTCATTGACAACGGCAGCATGAGGAAAGCTCTCGTAACTGTTACGGTTATTCCTAAGGTTGTAATTCTTGCTCCACTGGTGAAAACTAGCACATTTCACACGTGTGAATGCTCAGTCAGAAGAGAGGGGAGTGCCTTGTGAAATGCGCGTCACTCATTTGAAAGTAGAATCACTGCTCGGAAGAAACTAATGAGCTGGGACAAAAGTTCAGAATAAACAGAAAACACGACGTCTGATGCCTCTTGCCTCAGGATTCCAAGACAGCTCAAGTTCCAGAAAGCAGATTATTTATGAGTCGGATTCACCTGATTTCAGACCAAATCAAAATAACAAAGTCTGAGAAACCAAGTGATCAAGGGTTTGAAAGACAGAATTTTCTTCCGGTGATATGATCACCCCTTTGAAAGGCATAGTTTAAGGACTGGAAGCAGTTTTCTCCCTCTTAATGTATCCTCCAGGTTTAAATGTCTCAAATAAATCTCCAGTCTGATTGTTCTAGGAAGCTGAGACAGAGCAGAAATCAGGTACCCCTTATCCCAGCGACTAAAATCAAAAAATAAACATTGAAAACTCAAGATGTCAGGGAAACATCTTCCCAATTGTGTACTGCCATGGGGTGTGGGGTTGTGAGGAAAGGGGCGTGGGGCTTTTCTGCACCCCCAGGACCACAGCACTAGGCATCCGCCTTAACTGGGCGCTCCGAGTTCAAGTGTGGCGGCTCCCCCACCCCCCACGGCCACCCGTCATCCTCGGGGTCAAGGCATCAGAACTGCTGATTTTTCCAGAAATCTTCCCAAAGCAGCAGCGACCACAGCAGTTTTCCTGCTAAGCAAACAAAATATGACTCTTGTTAATTCAGCAGGGCTTTTAAAATTGTAATTAGTTGGTTGTGCCCCTTAGGAAAACCACACATGATTTTTTATAATGCATGTGTGCGTGTGAGAGGGGAAAAAAAAGAAACCCCTTGCAGGATTCCACGCTTACCAGAGTTGGGTTTTTTTTTTTTTTCAAGTTTATGCAAGATATTTTCGTACTATTTGCAAAATCGAAGGACAAGGCCTCTTTGTTTCATGTGAAGCACAGCCAGCCCCCGAGCTTTCTGCCACACCGTCCGTCCTGTCGGTGACCCCGCATCACAGTGACATCGCGGAGCAGGCGTGGGAATGTTCTCCTTTGCGTTATGACCACGGGTGACACGGGCCCCCACGCCGTTTGCGGCCCTACATCACTCCTGTGCAACTGAGGAGGTATCCTCAACTTTTATTTCACAGGTGGGCAGAAGATGGAACGAAATGCCCCGGGTGGCTTTTTAGAGTGTTTCCTCAACACATCAAAAAACCTCTAACAAATTGCAGGAGATTTATATGCCTCAATTTACATTGTGGATCCTGCCTTATTCATAGGGCCTGGAAGTCATTCTTTTTCCACAGGAATAATCTTCAACCACCAGATTTTAAAAATCAATATTATCACAAAGTTGGTTTTACTCCTAACAGAGCCTGCCAAAAACCCATCTTATCCTGGCAGGAAATACTATAAAAAATGATTTGAAAAAAAATTCTTCTCAAATGAGGCTGCTCTCAGGAGTTAATATCTTAAGCTTACATTTTAATTTGAAAAAAAAAAAAGGAAACTAGGAAGCGCCCACATCCCATGGACCTGAAACAGCTCTTTCCCAGCCTGCAGTGCAACCAAGGTGAATTTCTGTGGCCAACTGGAGCCGGAGGGACGGAAGAGTGGAAGGCAGCCAGCCCAAGTGACCATCCGGAGGCGGGCCTGGCCATGCTCAGAGAAAGTTCGCATCAAGCAATTCCAACCAAGACGGTATCCAACAGCGCCAGTGCGACTGGCTCACATGTCTTTGTCCTCTGCATAACTGTCACTGCTTGGGCTGCCGCCATCCTCCATCGTGTTGGGTTCAAAGTGCCAACATGACATGGAAGGACTGTACCCCCTCCCACTGTCATTCACTCCTCATTCTTCCCCTGCCAGACCCTGGCCACAGGTTGCAATGTGACCTCCTGTCACCCAACGCATTCATCCCTACCAGGCCTTAAAAGTGACTCCAGTGCTCATGTGGGAATGCAGTTTGTGGTGAACCCTTGAGGTTTGTGGTCACTGTGGATGAAACCGGCAGGGAGAGCCTCCTGCGGACTCTGGTGCCCACCACTCATAGGGAAGGCCAGGCTGCACCTCAGCGAGCCCAACAACCCAGGCCTGGGAGCACTGAGAGTCCTTTCCTTCTCTGTATTGTCACAAGACGTAAAGCTATCTTCTACCTTCCCCAAAACTTTACTTTGACACATGAGAATGGTCATTGTAAGTAGGAAGCCGAAGGCTTTCTGTTGATGTTTCATAGATTTCTAGATAAATGATAGACTTCTAAGTAAGTGACCCATGGACCAAAGGCTGAATGTTTTCCTAACTCTGGTCTGTGACTTTGGTTATGATTTATTGATTTGTCTTTGCCTGATCTTATCCTATGAAAGATTCAAGGCAGCTTACAAGACGGACAAAGAAAAACTTCAGGACCAGAATAAATACCAGTCAGAATAAAAGAGTAAGACCAGTGGGCAGCAAGAATACAGATTCATAAGTCTTACACATTTGTTAAAATTGAGTTGCAACAGTGGCCATAGACTTACCGCCCCAAATTAGAGAACTGACTTGCTGGAGGGTAAATGGGCCCCCAACAAGGACATAAATATTGGGATTTCTAAAAGTCCTCCGTAACAAGTGCACTGCTTTAGGCTTCTCCTTTAGAGCATAAAGTAAGCTAGCTTATTGATATAATCAAAGGTGTTCATGTGTAAAACTATATCTTAAGAATTCTGACAAAATTCTAAGCAGGGTAGAGGCTTTGTATGAAGTGGTGCTTTCTCCAGGTCCAAGAGTAGGCAGCTCAGGGAAGAAAAATAAGCATGGGCTTTAAATTCAGAGACACCTGAGAAGTCACATTCTACCATTTACTAGCAATGCAGCTTTGGGGGAGTTATTTAGTCTTGGAGTCTCTGAGATCGGTTTCCCTAACAATACAAAAAAATAAGAATACTTCCTCTGATCCCACACAATTGTGAGGACTACCAGAGACTGCCCTATTCAGTTATTGGCACCTCCTGAGCTAATTATCAAGCACCTTCTATGTGCCAGGCCCTGGTTTCCAGGCTTTGCTTGGATTATCTCATTGGAGCCACTCAACGAGCATAGGAAGTAAGACTATTCCCAACCCACAAATCAGGAAACAGGTTTTTCTGCTAGAAAACGGCAGATCCAGGCTGCACACACAGCAGTCTAAAATCAGGGCCCTCCCTGTCAGCAGAAACACCACCCTGCTTCCCACATAGTGCAACACACATTTGACTTATTTCTTGCTTTTCTCTCTGAAGGCTTGCAAAAACATCTCTTTAGGAAAAGACCCAAGACCAACCTTTCAAATGGGTGCCTTCCATGGATTATTTGGTCACAAGGTTCTTTGCGTTAGAGCAACAATTCTTCTTCTTCTAGGGAAACCAGAAGACATTTGGAGAAGGATTAGAACTTTTTTTTTTATCATTTCATTCCTAACTTCTGATATGAGAACACCTAAAGAGTCAATAACTTGCTACTGAGTAGAAAATGCTCTTAGAGAGATGTTCTAGAAGCCTACATTGTTCATGACCCTCTGACAGATACACTGACCCACCTTCAGGGTACAATTCGAGCATGTTCCCACTTTCCTTTGTCATCACTGCCTTTCCTCTCAGGTCAGAAACAGAGAGCTTGGCATCTGATGACACTTCATTTTTACATGTGTGTGTTTTGTCAAAACTCATTTCCACAAACATTCATGTTGACAAAGCATGAGAGTCAAGACTGAGACAAAGATGTTGCTTCTTCCAAAAGTTTTCAAGAGTACTTAAGTGCCACAAGAGAAGTCCAAGAAGATGGAGAAAGCACCTCCAGTTTGGGGATTGAGAAGGGCCGTCTTAGAGGAGGTGGCCTTTAAAGTAGGTCTCAGGCACTTGCTAGGATTTGGGCTGATCTAGAAGCAATAGCAGAGACAGGACCAGACACCCGAGACCAGGGCATGCCAGAGCAGGCCTGGACTGCTGGGTTGGTTTGTTTGGTGTGCACGATGGGGAACGCTTGAAGAATTTTTGGTGAAGGAGTAAGATGATCAGAGTTATCATTAATGAAGTAATGATTTGGTGAATTAGAGAACAGATGGACAGAGGTGAAATATCATGTTCTAAGGTATTTTATTAGTTCAGTAAATTGGAAAAAGGGCATGATCTAAGGTCATAAAACTGGAAACGGGAAGGAAAGGTAGAGGCTTATTAGTTCTGGCAGAAAAGAAACAATGTCATAGTTGTTCAGTTTTCCTTCCTCCAGGCCCAAAGCATTTATTAAGTCTGCAGTAGGCGCTTGATGAGTTCTAACAGATTTGTAATTTCGGAATGCTTTGTTCCACTCCAGCTGAGAGCTGTTTCTGATGGAAGATGGGTTATATATGGATGGTTGGAAATGTAAGAGCATAATACAGAAGGCAGAGAGCTACAGGGCTTTAATTCCTGGGGAAAAAAAATCCTTAAATTTACTGACTGGTTATAGGCAGGCTTAGTGGTTAAGAAATGGTAAGTGCTTTTAAACATGAAGCAATTAAAAGAGATAAATAAAAGTTCAGGAAAGACTTTTGAAAAAGAAATTAGATTTAAATAGTAAATAGTTTTGGATAAGACTTAAATTCCCAACATAAAGTTAAATTCTGATTTTATAGAACATATCGGAACAAAGATCATTCCAAAAATGAATCTTCTGGAAAAATCTAGTCTTAATATTTCATTGAAAAATAAAATACATTAAGCTTGAATACTGGCTTTCAGTAACACCAAAAATGTACAGTACATAAAGAGTTCTGAAAATATCATCAGGCCCCCTTTGTCCATTATCCAGCAGGACAGCAGAGTGGTGAAGCTCTGCCCAGACTCCAGAGCCCGCCTGTCTACACTGGGATGCTACCTCCATCATTTTCACCTGGTGGGATCCTATACAAGTACTTAACCCCTATCCTCTGTTTCCTCATCCATGTGAAGAGAATAACAGTATCTGTTTCAGATAATTGGTATGTGGATTAAATGAATTAATTTTTATAAAGCAGTTGGAACAGTTCCTGGCACAGTGCCATATAATTATAACTTTAATGATAACTAACTAGATTTCTACAATGGAATTTGTTTTTTTTTCATTCATAGATATTTGTGAAATATCTATTCACCTAGTTACCAACAGTTGGATAAAATAACAAAAAGGTGATTTTTGTTGTTGTTACGTGGTTTTAAAAATATTTTAAGCACTTTTTAAACTGTATAATGTCATTATTTATCTGCCATGGTTTCCATATTGTCCTACCACGTCAAAGTGTATTTGGACACCAATAAGCTTGGATAAAAATACATTGGTGGAAAATTGGCCCAAAATAGGTTGGTAACCCTAATAAGCAGGTTATGTAGTCTGGGTGACGTACCAACTAGGTAAAAAGTCTATTTTTACTTGACATCAGTACCAATTATCAAGGAAAGGTATATTCAGACACAAATAAAACTTAGTACTGATGCTGAATTTAGAAGTAAAGTTAATTTCAATAAAAACTGGATGTGGAAAAAATGAGTACCTGAAGCATAGTCATTCCAAGGTTTGTTGGTCAGTGAAAAAGCTCCATTCCAAAACCCTGGGGAGGAGGGAGGATGGGGAGCAGAGATGGAGGAAATGAAAGTGTATCAAACGCATATGACTCCAGGGCATGACAGTCGCCATCTTTTTTTTTTTTTTTTTTTTAAGATTTTATTTATTTATTTGAGACAGAGAGAATGAGAGAGGGAGAGCACATGAGAGGGGGGAGGGTCAGAAGGAGAAGCAGGCTCCTTGCTGAGCAGGGAGCCCGATGCAGGACTCGATCCAGGGACTCCAGGATCATGACCTGAGCCGAAGGCAGTCGCTTAACCAACTGAGCCACCCAGGCGCCCGACAGTTGCCATCTTAACAGATGCTCATGTCAGACCTTCCCCAATGAGGCCAGAAGGCAGAGATTGCTTATTGCCTCTCTATATATCTTGGCCAGTTAAACATCCTAAATGTTTAGTTGAGTTACTTAAATGTTACACTTTTGATTCTGTGTTATTTGTATAATCCATAGCGATGTGGGTGGAGAAAGTCTGGAGGAGGCTGTTATAGTAATTCAGATGAGGGGTGTCATGCGTCAGGATAACCAAGGGGATGGAGAAGGTTAGACAGATTCTAGAAATAATTAGGGAAAATAATGTACAGAGCTTGGAGATAAATTAAATATGAGATGGGAAGATGGAGGGGAGGAAGGAAACAGCAAAGCCCGGAGGTCTGGTTGAGGCCACTGGGTGGGGGTGGGGGGGGGTTGGGAGGATGGTAGAGGACGAGGGGAGGTGGGGAAGATGAGTTCAGTTTAGGACTGAGAAGATCCAAGTGGAAATGTCAAGTACACAGGGGGATATATAGATCTAAAGCTTAGGAAAGGAATCTGTGCCGAAGGGACAGGCGGCTGTTGGAACATAAATGGCAATTAAGGCAATAGAGTAGATTAGGGATTTTATTGTACGAAGTTAACACAGAGTGTGGGGCTCAATTATTTTCAACAAGTTCTCAGGAAAAAAGGAAAAAAGAGAGAGAGAGGCAAACCAGGAAACAGACTCTTAATGATAGAGAACAAACTGAGCGTTGATGGAGGGAGGTGGGTGGGGGATAGGCTAGATGGGGAATGGGGATTAAGGAGGGCACTCGTTGTGATGAGCACTGGGTATCGAATATAAGTGATGAATCACTAAATTCTGCACCTGAAATTAATATTACACCGTATGTTAACTAACTTGAATTTAAATAGAAACTTGAAAAAAAAAAGATTAAAAAAACCACAAGTATTTAGGTCATCTTCATTCAGTCTTTGGTAAGAGTCTCCTTCACATATATTTATAATACTATCTGGATCAACCTTAGTATTACAGTTTTTTGGTGCCAGAGCAGACTGAACCAGGTAAGCATCAATGTTAAAATTCCAAGTTCTGTTTTAAGGAGACATGTTTATCCCGAATGTACACTAACCTATATTCGCCAAAATGTTGTATATTTATATATCCTAGACTTTATATGTGTGTGCGCATAGTACAGTGATGTAATTTATTTTATAATGAGTACAATGATTGAATAATAAACGTAATAAATAGTTATGCTGAAAATAATATCTCCTAAACAACATAAGAAGCATTTATTTAAAAAAAAAACAACACAAACTGCTCAATAAAAGCATTTTAAGCAATTCAACACTAGCACAAGATTGGAAGACTGTGAGAGATGGAATTAGAACCCCATATGAGGCTAAAATGCTTCTGATCATCAAAAGACAAAGGTTGGCTAGAAAAGGAGAGGAAAATCAACAAGCCTCAGTTACCTGTGTGGTGAGTCTGGAGTGGAGTTTGTGGTCTGACAGCCAAGGGTGCTTGAGAGCTTCACTTGCACTTATTCTCCAACTAAAGGGAAATGTGGAAGGCTGTTAGCAGAGACACACCAAGGAGGCCTGAATCTGTCATTCACCCCAGCTCTGGCCATTGCCTTTGGGAGACCAGATGGTCAAATGTCAAATTCACAGGCAATTCTATCTCCTCTGGAACTATCGTTGATGATTGTAGGTTACCAGCAAATCCAGTCAGGGTAACAACAGCAGTAAGACAAGTGAGGCAAATAATTCAAAATTCTTGTTCATAATGGAACATCTACTTTCCAATACAAGTAACCATTTTTCATGCAATGTTTGAGCTTCATGAATTGAACTTTTATCAGTCAGTGGAAAAACAAATGCACACTTAACTACTGCAAGAGCCAAATGCTAAATGATTCTTGATAATTGCAAAAGTGATTTATATATTAAAACTCTTGAATAATATGTATCACTAACTTTTGAATTAAGAAATTTTGGGGGCTCCTGGGTGGCACAGTCAGTTAAGCATCCAACTCTTAGACATGATGAGGTCATGATATCAGGGTCGTAAGACTGAGCCCCACATCAGGCTCCACCACACTCAGCGCAGAGTCTGCTCGGGATTCTCTTTCCCTCTCCCTTTGTCCCTCCCGCTTGTTCTCTCTCTCAAATTAAATAAGTAAATCTTAAAAAAAAAAAAAAAGGTTTTGAATACTTAAATAGATGAAAGTTAATATAAGTACTGAGAGAGAGTTCATTAGATACCTTTACAAAGAAACTATATCCTTTTGAGCTAGCAAACGTTTATACAATTTAAAAAAATAACATGGGAAAGAATTATAAAGATTATATTATATTCTAATTCCAAGTTTTATAAATTTGTCTTGTGTGCTAACATTTACCACATTAAACCAAATAACCTTTCAAAATAAAAACTATAAGTGAGTGCAACGATCTGGAGTCTACTTCTGAAACTGTATCAAGAAAGTAGTTTCCAACGATCATGGAGCTTCAGTTTGTAGACTGATTCAGTAAAATTGTTTCATCAGATACCGAACATTTAAGTATAAGATTTGAAGAGATGATAAGGGGGGCGGAGCAAGATGGCGGAGGAGTAGGAGACCTGGATTTCGTCTCCTCTCAGGAATTCAGCTGGATAGGGATCAAACCATTCTGAACACCTACAAACTCAATTTTGTAGAAAAGAATAGCAACAACTCTCTGAACAGAAAAGCGACCACTTTCTGGAAGGTAGGACGTGCGGAGAAGTGAATCCGAGGCGTTATTCGGGAGGATAGACGGCGGGGGAGGGGCCTCCCTCGGCCGCTTCTGGCAAGTGATAGAGCCACGGAGCACAAAATCGGAACTTTTAGAGTCTGCTCCGCTGAGGGACGTCACTCTGGTGGCGAAGTAGGGGGTGGAACCCTCGCGGGACAGTGTGGTCTCAGGACCCTCGGGGTCACAGAAAGACCGGGGGTGCCTGAGTGCGGCAGAGCTCCCAGGTATCGGAGCGGGGAAGCCGGCTGCAGAGACGGAGCCCAGGCGCGGGCTCTCAGCTCGGGGTTGCTATAAACCGTGATCCGCGGCACAGTCGGGCCACCGCTCCTCTAGCAGGGACCCAACAAGTGACAGATCCGGGGAGACTCACCTTCTTCCCCCGGGGGGAGAGGTGCGGGAGCACACCGCGGGGATCTGCTGGGTTTGGAGACTCCACCCGGGGTCAGGTGCCAGATAGAAAGGCGCGGTCACAGGCCGGGTGAGCGCGGAGTGTGGCCGGAGACCGGGGAGACGGGAGTGACTGACTGCTTTTCTCTGGGGGCTCGCTGAGGAGCGGGACCCCGAGTTCTCGGCTCCTCCGGGGCGGAGACTGGGAGGCCGCCATTTTCACTCTCAGCCTCCAAAGCTGTACAGAAAGCTTGCAGGGAACAAAAGCTCCGGAGAGCAAACCTGAGCAGATTACTTAGCCCGGACCGGCAAGGGCGGGGCAATTTTGCCTCCGGCAAAGATATTTGAGAACCACGGCAACAGGCCCCTCCCCCAGAAGATCAGGGAGAACAGCCAGCCAAGACCAAGTTTACCGATCAATGAGAACGGCAGAACTCCAGCGCTAGGGGAATACTACACATAGAATTCATGGCTTTTTTACCATGATTCTTTAGTCTTTCAAAGTTAATTATTTTTTTTAACTTTTTTCTTTTTTCCTTTTTTCTTTTTTTTTTGAATTTTTCTTTTTCCCTTTTTCAACCAACATCTTATCAATCACTTTTTTAAAAAAAAAAATTTTTATTTTTCATTTTTAAAGTCATATTCTATCCCTTCATAGTAGTTACCCGTATTTTTGGCATATATATATATATAAGTTGTTCTCTCTTTAAAATCTTGAGATAGCTTCTTCTAACAGATCAAAATATACTCTAAATCTCTAGTGTATGGTTTTTTTCTACTCCCCTGCCTGATCACATTCTCTCCCTTTTTTCTTTCTTTTTTTTTTTTAATCCTCTTCTTTCTTTTTTCAAACAACTTATCAAATCCTTTTTTAAAATTTTTTATAATTTCCATCTTTACAGTCATATTCCATCCCTTCATCATATCAACCCTTATTTTTGTACATATATAAGTTTTTCTTTCTTTAAAATTTTGGGAGGGACTTTCTTTTAACAGACCAAAATACACCCAAAATATAGTGTGTGGCACTGATCTATAATCCAGCCTGATCATATTTGATCACATTCTGTTTTTGTTTTGTTTTGTTTTGTTCTGCTTTTGTTTGTTTTTATCTTTATCTTTTTCTTTTTTCTTTCTTTCTTTCCTTTTCTTTTTTCTCTCTTTCCCTTTCTTTTCCCACTGCTTCTGGTCTTTTCTGATTTGTTTAGAGTATATTTTCTGGGGACGTTGCTACCCTGCTAGCATTTTGTTCTCTCATTAATCTATTCTCCTCTGCACAAAATGACAAGACGGAAAAAATCACCTCAACAAAAAGAACAAGAGGTAGTACCGACTGCCAGGGACCTACTCAATACGGACATTAGTACAATGTCAGATCTAGAGTTCAGAATCATCACTTTAAAGATACTAGCTGGGCTTGAAAAAAACATGGAAGTTATTAGAGAAACCCTTTCTGGAGAAGTAAAAGAATTAAAATCTAACCAAGTAGAAATCAAAAAGGCTATCAATGAGGTGCAATCAAATATGGGGGCACTAACTGCTAGGATAAATGAGGCAGAAGAAAGAATCAGTGAGATAGAAGACCAAATGATGGAAAATAAAAAAAGCCGAGAAAAGGAGAGATAAACAACTACTGGATCACGAGGGCAGAATTCGAGAGATAAACGATACCATAAGACGAAACAACATTAGAATAATTGGGATCCCAGAAGAAGAAGAAAGAGAGAGAGGGGCAGAAGGTATAATGGAGCAAATTATAGCAGAGAACTTCCCTAATTTGGGGAAGGAAACAGGCATCAAAATCCAGGAAGCACAGAGAACCCCTCTCAAAATCAATAAAAATAGGTCAACACCCCGACATCTAATAGTAAAACTTACGAGTCTCAGAGACAAAGAGAAAATCCTGAAAGCAGCTCGGGAGAAGAGATATGTAACCTACAATGGTAGAAACATTAGATTGGCAACAGACTTATCCACAGAGACCTGGCAGGCCAGAAAGGACTGGCAGGACATATTCAGAGCACTAAATGAGAAAAATATGCAGCCAAGAATACTATATCCAGCTAGGCTGTCATTGAAAATTGAAGGAGAGATAAAAAGCTTCCAGGACAAACAAAAACTAAAGGAATTTGCAAACACGAAACCAGCCCTACAACAAATATTGAAAGGGGTCCTCTAAGCAAAGAGAGAGCCTAAAAGCAACATAGACCAGAAAGGAACACAAACAATATACAGTAACAGTCACTTTACAGGCAACACAATGGCACTGAATTCCTATCTTTCAATAGTTACCCTGAATGTAAATGGGCTAAATGCCCCAATCAAAAGACACAGGCTATCAGATTGGATTAAAAAACAAGACCCAGGGCGCCTGGGTGGCTCAGTTGGTTAAAAAACAAGACCCATCGATATGCTGTCTGCAAGAGACTCATTTTAGACCCAAAGACACCCCCAGATTGAAAGTGAGGGGGTGGAAAACCATTTACCATGCTAATGGACACCAAAAGAAAGCTGGGGTGGCAATCCTTATATCAGACAAATTAGATTTTAAACCAAAGACTGTAATAAGAGATGAGGAAGGACACTATATCATACTTAAAGGGTCTCTCCAACAAGAAGATCTAACAATTGTAAATATCTATGCCCCTAACATGGGAGCAGCCAATTATATAAGGCAATTAATAACAAAAGCAAAGAAACACATGGACAACAATACCATAATAGTGGGGGACTTTAACACCCCCCTCACTGAAATGGACAGATCGTCTAAGCAAAAGATCAACAAGGAAATAAAGACTTTAAATGACACACTGGACCAAATGGACTTCACAGACATATTCAGAACATTCCATCCCAAAGCAACGGAATACACATTCTTCTCTAGTGCCCATGGAACATTCTCCAGAATAGATCACATCCTAGGTCATAAATCAGGTCTCAACCGGTACCAGAAGATTGGGATCATCCCCTGCCTATTTTCAGACCACAATGCTTTGAAACTAGAACTCAATCACAAGAGGAAAGTCGGAAAGAACTCAAATACATGGAGGCTAAAGAGCATCCTACTGAAGAATGAATGGCTCAACCAGGAAATTAAAGAAGAATTAAAAAAATTCATGGAAACCAATGAAAATGAAAACACAACTATTCAAAATCTTTGGGATACAGCAAAGGCAGTCCTAAGAGGAAAGTATATAGCAATACAAGCCTTTCTCAAGAAACAAGAAAGGTCTCAAGTACACAACCTAACCCTACACCTAAAGGAGCTGGAGAAAGAACAGCAAATAAAGCCTAAACCCAGCAGGAGAAGAGAAATAATAAAGATCAGAGCAGAAATCAATGAAATAGAAACCAAAAGAACAGTAGAACAGATCAACGAAACTAGGAGCTGGTTCTTTGAACGAATTAACAAGATTGATAAGCCCCTGGCCAGACTTATCAAAAAGAAAAGAGAAATGACCCAAATCAACAAAATCATGAATGAAAGAGGAGAAATCACAACCAACACCAAAGAAATACAAACAATTATAAGAACATATTATGAGCAACTCTATGCCAGCAAATTAGATAACCTGGAAGTAATGGATGCATTCCTAGAGATGTATCAACTACCAAAACTGAACCAGGAAGAAATAGAAAACCTGAACAGACCTATAACCACTAAGGAAATAGAAGCAGTCATCAAAAATCTCCCCAAACACAAAAGCCCAGGGCCAGATGGCTTCCCAGGGGAATTCTACCAAACATTTCAAGAAGAATTAATACCTATCCTTCTGAAACTGTTCCAAAAAATAGAAATGGAAGGAAAACTTCCAAACACATTTTATGAGGCCAGCATTACCTTGATCCCAAAACCAGACAAAGACCCCATCAAAAAGGAGAATTACAGACCAATATCCCTGATGAACATGGATGCAAAAATTCTCACCAAAATACTAGCCAATAGGATCCAACAGTACATTAAAAGGATTATTCACCACGACCAAGTCGGATTTATCCCTGGGCTGCAAGGTTGGTTCAACATCCGCAAATCAATCAACGTGATACAATACATTAACAAAAGAAAGAACAAGAATCATATGATCCTCTCAATAGATGCAGAAAAAGCATTTGACAAAGTACAGCATCCTTTCTTGATCAAAACTCTTCAGAGTGTAGGGATAGAGGGTACATACCTCAATATCATAAAAGCCATCTATGAAAAACCTACAGCGAATATCATTCTCAATGGGGAAAAACTGAGAGCTTTCCCCCTAAGGTCAGGAACGCGGCAGGGATGTCCACTATCACCACTGCTATTCAACATAGTATTGGAAGTCCTAGCCACAGCAATCAGACAACAAAAAGAAATCAAAGGCATCCAAATTGGCAAAGAAGAAGTCAAACTCTCACTCTTTGCAGATGATATGATACTTTATGTGGAAAATCCCAAAGACTCCACCCCAAAACTGCTAGAACTCATACAGGAATTCAGTCAAGTGGCAGGATATAAAATCAATGCACAGAAGTCAGTGGCATTCCTATACACCAACAACAAGTCAGAAGAAAGAGAAATTAAGGAGTCGATCCCATTTACAATTGCACCCAAAACCATAAGATACCTAGGAATAAATCTAACCAAAGAGGCAAAGAATCTGTACTCAGAAAACTATAAAATACTCATGAAAGAAATTGAGGAAGACACAAAGAAATGGAAAAACGTTCCATGCTCATGGATTGGAAGAACAAATATTGTGAAGATGTCAATCCTACCTAGAGCAATCTACACATTCAATGCAATCCCCATCAAAATACCATCCACTTTCTTCAAAGAAATGGAACAAATAATCCTAAAATTTGTATGGAACCAGAAAAGACCCCGCATAGCCAGAGGAATGTTGAAAAAGAAAAGCAAAGCTGGCGGCATCACAATTCCAGACTTCCAGCTCTACTACAAAGCTGTCATCATCAAGACAGTATGGTACTGGCACAAAAACAGACACATAGATCAATGGAACAGAATAGAGAGCCCAGAAATGGACCCTCAACTCTATGGTCAACTAATCTTTGACAAAGCAGGAAAGAATGTCCAATGGAAAAAAGACAGTCTCTTCAACAAATGGTGTTGGGAAAATTGGACAGCCACATGCCGAAGAATGAAACTGGACCATTTCCTTACACCACACACAAAAATAGACTCCAAATGGTTGAAAGACCTCAATGTGAGACAGGAGTCCATCAAAATCCTAAAGGAGAACACACGCAGCAACCTCTTCGACCTCAGCCGCAGCAACTTCTTCCTAGAAACATCGCCAAAGGCAAGGGAAGCAAGGGCAAAAATGAACTATTGGGACTTCATCAAGATAAAAAGCTTTTGCAAAGCAAAGGAAACAGTCAACAAAACCAAAAGACAACTGACAGAATGGGAGAAGATATTTGCAAATGACATATCAGATGAAGGGCTAGTATCCAAAATCTATAAAGAACTCATCAAACTCAACACCAAAAGAACAAAGAATCCAATCAAGAAATGGGCAGAAGACATGAACAGACACTTTTCCAAAGAAGACATCCAAATGGCCAACAGACACATGAAAAAGTGTTCAATATCGCTCGGCATCAGGGAAATCCAAATCAAAACCTCAATGAGATACCACCTCACACCAGTCAGAATGGCTAAAATTAACAAGTCAGGAAATGACAGATGTTGGCGGGGATGCGGAGAAAGGGGAACCCTCCTACACTGTTGGTGGGAATGCAAGCTGGTGCAGCCACTCTGGAAAACAGTGTGGAGGTTCCTCAAAAAGTTGAAAATAGAGCTACCATATGATCCAGCAATTGCACTACTGGGTATTTACCCCAAAGATACAAAAGTAGGGACCCGAAAGGCTACGTGCACCCCGATGTTTATAGCAGCAATGTCCACAATAGCCAAACTGTGGAAAGAGACAAGATGTCCATCAACAGATGAATGGCTAAAGAAGATGTGGTATATATATACAATGGAATATTATGCAGCCATCAAAAGGAATAAGATCTTGCCATTTGCAACGACGTGGATGGAACTGGAGGGTATTATGCTGAGCGAAATAAGTCAAACAGAGAAAGACATGTATCATATGACTTCACTGATATGAGGAATTCTTCATCTCAGGAAACAAACTGAGGGTTGCTGGAGTGGGGGGTGGGGTGGGAGGGATGGGGTGACTGGGTGATGGACACTGGGGAGGGTATGTGTTCTGGTAAGCGCTGTGAATTGTGCAAGACTGTTGAATCTCAGATCTGTACCTCTGAAACAAATAATGCAACATATGTTAAGAAAGAAAAAAAGAAGAAGAAGAATGTAGCAGGAGGGGAAGAATGAAGGGGGGGAAATCGGAGGGGGAGAAGAACCATGAGAGACAGTGGACTCTGAAAAACAAACTGAGGGTTCTAGAGGGGAGGGGGTTGGGAGGATGGGTTAGCCTGGTGATGGGTATTGAGGAGGGCACGTTCTGCATGGAGCACTGGGTGTTATGCACAAACAATGAATCATGGAACACTATATCTAAAACTAATGATGTAATGTATGGGGATTAACATAACAATAAAAAAATTTATAAAAAATAAATAAATAAATAAATAAATAAATAAATAAATAAATAAAAGATTTGAAGAGATGATAACCCTTTACTTTAATCCATGATGGAAAGTTTAGTAACTTGATGACAACATCACCATTAGGAGGACCTTAAACAGGCAGATATAATTTTTTTAAAACTCTTGACCTCCACCAACCTCAGATGGAAGTGCTGTTTTGTTGAATATCATGATTTTCAGTACTGAATCCCCAGAAGCATTCCAAAAGCTGACCATGCCAAAAAATTATTATTTCTTCACTGTAATGCAAACTTCTGAAAGCTGACTATTAAAAAGTTAACAATAACATAGTACTAATAATTAATTTTTTAATAGAATTTCGAGTTTATTTTTGTACCCAGAAATTTACTCCATGATCGTATTAGTGAAGCCCTCAGACCAAAGGAGTGAGTAGGGCATGGCGCTGGAGGCCACCAGGCATGGCTAGGACTCTGCCCCGTGCTAACCACGTGACTGCTTGACTGCTCTCAGCCTGTTTCCTCATTTAATCCAGAATATTAAATCAGATAACACATAAAAGTGGATCTGTTGAATAGATTCTCAGTAAGTGTAGATCTCACCCACCAAAGATGTGATAGAGTTGACATTTTCCATCTGGTGTTCAGTGATGTACACATAATAATAATAATAGTGACATCAGCTGTTGTGCCTTTCCATTAAAGATAAAACCCATGTCTGTGCAGTGCCCTCTCCTCACACTGACCCCTCCCCCCCCCCCCCCCCCTTGGTTAAGTCCTCCTTACCCTCTAGGATGCAGTCCTGACTGACCCTTTTCAATAGACTCTATCTTTGCATTAACTGCATTGTATTCTATCTTTTTAAGAAATACCTATCTCTACTCTTAGACCATGGGGTACCTAAAGGCAGGGTCGTGTTCTCAATGCCCCAGACACATTTCCTGGCAGACTGTCGACAAAGCACCTCCTTGGTTTCAGGTACTGCTCCAGACCCATGTTGCTTCTTTAATCCCCTCCCCCCAAATACACCCTCCTATCTGTTCACGGTCATGTTTATTAATAACTTAAAAGCCATAAAGATAATAAAACAATGAAGCAAGGCTCAGTATGGTTGGCCTTGAAAATCTTAAACACCATTTACCATTTTACATTTTAGGTATAAAACCATCTGAAACTGTTTTTGACTAAATCACAATGTCCTTCCCCTGCCTGTAATTCTAAAACGCAAGCCCTTATGTTTCAAGGTCACTCTTTTTCATCTGCTGAATTTTTCTTATAGATTTTATTTATTTATTTGAGAGAGAGACTGAGTATAAGCAGGGGAATCAGCAGAGGGAGAGGGGCAGAGGGAGGGAGCAGGGAGCCCAACGTGAGGCTCAATCCCAGAATCCTGGAATCATGACCTGAGCCGAAGGCAGATTGTTAACAGCCTGAGCCACGCAGGCGCCTCCATCTGCTGAATTTTGAACTAACGTGGTTTTAGCATGACAGAAAATAGAAGGCCGTGTAATATGTAACAGTTAAGTGGGCAGCCTTAGGGGAAGGTTGACGTGTTTGACGCTCAGTTCCACTGACTAGCCATATGATCTTGGGCAAACTATTTAGAGTCTCATCCATAAAATAATAATGATAATTCCCACCTCTTGGAGATGGATGGGGGTGAAAAGATAGGTCTATAAAGCACTTGGCACCATCTGGTCCACAGTAGGCTCTCAAATGAAATGATACTTAAGTGTTCAGCTACACAGAACCGGATATGTGCTTTGTAGATATGAAAGGGGTTATGGAAATAACTTATCCCAAACCCTTCATTTTGAGGCCCAGCAAGAGCCCCTAATTGCTAGAGCCTTATTGCAAAAGGCAGAAGCAGGGAAGTTTTTGTAGCCCCTTTCAAGCCTCTTGACCAAACCAGTCCACGATCTTAGTAAACAAGGTCAAGAGCATCACACTCTTTCCATTTACAACTTTGCATGGGCATTGGAGATGTCAAAAAGAGAATTCGGGAATTATTTCCACGAATTGCGGTTAGCCTATGCTTCCCTATTATCCCTCCTTCTTCCAGAGCCCGGAACCAACTTGGGTTACCTCTTCTCCTTAATCAGAAGCTTGGAGATAAACTCCCTGGCCTCCTCCGAGATGTCCTGAAATTCTTCATCCTCTAAATCCCACCTACAGGCCAGGATGTTGTTCAGGGTCTCAGCGTCATTGTCACCCAGGAAGGGAGACAAGCCACTCAGTCTGTAAGACAGAGGAGCCAGAGCGAGTCTCGTTTAAGTAGCTTCAAACCCTTTACAGAGAGGTTGCTTTTTCTCGGTTCTGTCGTTTAAAACTGAGAGAAGTCAAATAACCGGATAATTAAACATAATTTTATAATATATTTTTGCAATCAGGACAACGCTTCACTCCCCCACCCCGGCCCCTAATGAAACACCTGCAGCCATGGAGTCAGCAGCCCCCCTAAAATATGAAATCTCTAAGGAGAGCACAACTTCCTTTTCAGAGCATTTACAGCTGCTAAAGTCTGCCACACACTCAGATGGCCAACGCCAAAGGGTCACCCTGAGGAGTAAGGCTAGCCTTCGTCTTTTAGGAGATCAGGACACAAGTTGCTTTTTAATTACTTTTAGGGCATTCAGTGGTGTCCTAACAGTTAAAGCGATTACAAGTAGACATACATTTACTTTTTCAGGTGATGCACAGGGAAAGAATTTACTCCTTTCACCCCCAGGATTCACAGAGCCTAGAAAGTGACTCAACATGGCATGGTGTTATTTATTTGTTAAAAGACATAATTGGGCTATTATGCCTGTGTGTAAGTGTCAGAGAGACTGGAGATCTGCTTACAGCATATAGGCAATGACGCCCACACTCCACATGTCAGTGGGAAAGGAAACAAAATCATAGTTCACAACTTCAGGGGCAAGAAATTCCGGAGTTCCAAAGTTCACCTTCAGCTTCTCTCTGGGTTTGTATCTGGAATTCAGGAGACAAAGTGGAGGGATGGAGAGGGTCGATCAAACATCAACAATCGTAGAAACTGAAAAGCAGTCTATAAGACAAAATAACTTCAGCCACACAGCAAATTTTGAATACACAGGCTTTAAAGGAAATCGCGTATTTAGGAAATAATGTTAAAAACTTGTAAAAAAAAAAAAAGTTCCAGGAGTTTAAGGGTCGTAATTCATACTATAAAATCTTAATAATCTGAAACAGTGGTGGGGAAAGCTGGTGAGAATAATTAGAACACGTGAATTCTAGAACACAACAAAAAGAAAACTGATACAATCCTTGACATGCCAATGGCTTGAGTAAGCCCACATTAATGAATAAATGAAATGCAATTATTTGCATCCATTTTATATTCACCATTAATGTACTGAAGTCCACATATAAATTCTTCGTTCACTTAAGAAGCTTATATGTACCAGAACCCTTTGCAATCTCATTTACACTACTCAATTTTTAAAGTAAATCTTCTCTTTACAGATAGAACGAATATAAAAGACTAAGACAAACTTATGAATTCTAAATTAATGTCTTCAAATTTAATAACTTCACTGTATGAGATTTTTAAGTTTTCTTATTTTTTTCTTGGATACACCGTAGAAACCTCTAAACATTCCAATTCCAAAGTCAGCAAGGTAAGGCTGGGATATAATTTTTGTCAAGTTAATTCTAAGTGAGAGTCTAAAACCAAGAGGTATATCAGATTTATCTTTGCAAAGAAAAGCACCATCATGCTCACTACTTCCGTTCATATACCTATGTCCAAATACACATACCTTCTGGCCAATCCAAAATCAATAATTTTTATTTGTTTGGCATCCCGATTCACACACAGGATATTCTCAGGCTGCCAGGAGAAAGAGACACATTAGCAATGAAAACAACCATCATTCACTCAAATTGTCCTCGAACCACAACTAAAAATACAACGATGCTCAGGAAAAACATATCAGGCCTTTCACTTTGGGTCTGGCTTGTCTGTGTGGGTATTTTCTCCTTTAATTTTGTGGTGGATGAGGTTGTGGGTACCCTGCCAACCTTGCATTACCCTGCCTGTCCCTCTCCCTGGTTCTGCAGTTTACCATAATGTGTGAGTTCAGGCAGGGGCCTCTTTGAGGGAAGAAAGACAAGGAGCCTGCTTCAGTACCTTCCAAACGGACTGGTGGAGGCTGTCTCGGACTTGACATCTGCCCCCCTAAAATTATTAAGTATGAATTTCCCCTTCTTGGAGGAATATCTTTCCCAAAGATTTATGAGCTCCAGGAGAAATGGCCTGATTCCTTTAAACAGTCACACCGAGGATGTAATATAACGGGAACGCTGCTGACCTCCAGATTTTCCCTTTGCACTTAATCCGTGAGAAAGTCATGTGTAAAAGGAAGACTTCCCTCTCGTTCATTCTTCATTCTCAGCAATTCCAAAGTTTTACTGAGTTTGTTCTCAGTGCCCAAACCCTTGACTAAGTGTTCCCTTGGAGTTTGACTCTGATTAAGACTTTGCCCTCTGTCAAGGTGATAGAATTGGGGGTGGGGGGTGTAGAGGGAGAAAACGTGGATAGTAGCATTGCAACTCAGTGTTTATGGAATGTCTTACAAGTGTGCCTGTATTTGTTAGGTCAGAAAAACTGAGGTCTGAGAAAAATAGGAAATTTGATTTAAAGTCTAGGTCATCCATAAAAGAGAAATAAAGTTTTCAAAGAATTGCTTGGAACTCTCAAGTTCTTGCTGGGGTGCATTTAGCCAAGTTTCTGAATCCTCAGGATCCCATGTCCCATCCTTTATGTGGGATCACAGCTGTCCCTGCCCTGCCTGTCTGGGTGGAAAGGAGGTTCAAATGAGATCAGAAACTAAGAAGTAATGGATGAAATGATGTAGAGTCTCCTTACCAACATTCAATGGACCATTTGGTTGGCATAGTGTCTTTGGAAGCCCTTTTCTAAAATATCTCTAAAATTGGTGTCTATGAGTAAAAGCTATTGATAAAGTGGATATTCTATAAGAATATGTGGTTTCATGCTTAAATAACTGATCGGTATGAATAAAGCTGTCTGATTCTCAAAGACTACTATGACATAAAAATGTGTTTACAGCTTTGAGGGCACTTTAAAAAGTTAATTTTTTTCTAACTATGAAATGAAAGCATATTCATTGAAGAAGATTTTCAAAACACAGAAAAATATAAAGGAGACCATTTTTCATTTTTAAGTCACCTATAATCTCCCCTCCATGGTGACAAGCACTCTTAATATTTTTGGCCCTTTTCCTTCCAAGGAGCTTTCTGCAAGGGATGAGTGGTCCTTAATGACCCATCCAGCTGCTGCAATTACTATTATCTTTACCTACAAACCATAACTAAAATTGCCCATTGCAAGTCCTCAATCAATGTTATGAAGCCACATACAGAGCTGTTTGACTTACGATAGGTCAGGTCCTAGTTTTAGTTGCCAGTCAAATCCCTTTAGGGATATCTGCAGAAGATCTACACTCAAGGAAAATGCTCCATGGAAATACACATTATCAAACAGTTCCAAAGCCAAGGGCTTTGCTAATGATTTTCAACTTCTGACTTTGTCTTTTATATATCACTTCCTCCTGCCCCATGAATGGGAGAGGTAGCACACATAAATCAAGGCAGTGAGGGAAGCTAAGTTACAAGAAGAGAGGACCATGGAAACCAATTTAAGGAAGTTAAATCTATTTAGCTCTACAATCCCCGATGACTTGCAATAGATGGTATGTTATAGAGAATATATATTTTATCTCACGGTCATGCTGTGCAAACAGGGAAATGAGAAAATGATTGTGCCACACAAGAAGAGGCAATTTATGATATTTAGCCCCGATATTAGAGCTGATCAGAGTTATTGAGCTTGGGTCTTTCACTGGTCCTAACTAGGTATAGTCCAATTCTAGGCACTTCATACTGGGAGAGAGATCAAAAGGGAAGGGTCATTAAATAAGATGAGAAAGGCAGGTGGCTTGGCTCCCCACTGCTCACATAGGTTCTCCACCATGCCCAACGTGGTGCCAGCCCCACCCCCACCACCCTTCTCAGCTCCTAAGCATTTTAGCACCGACCTTCTGGCTGCCCTGTATCCCATTCTGCCATAGGTTCCTACTCAGTGTTCTAGCATGCCCACAGAAAAACAAATCCCTAAAGTCCAGCACATCCTAAAAGAGTTTGAGACTGCTAAGGATGCTTGGAGAGCTGGGAAACTTGGCTACCACGAGGGAATTCTGAGTTAGCTAAAATCCTCCCACCTACTTATTCTAAAAATGAGGGGGACACAGCAAGGATACCATGGTGGTGGTAGTGGTGGTGGTGGTGGTGGTGGTTTTAATTCTAAACTTTTAGGGAAAGCATCTCCCATATGGATCCCTTTCACACAGGCAAGTTACAAGAATCTGAATAGAGTCTCTGAAGGTGGAGATATGCAAATATTAGGGGGTGGTGGAAGCCAGGAACGGGGAGATGACACTAAAAATCCAGGTTTTCATTAATTCCCGAATATGTAACTCATAACAGCATAAATTCCCCAAGCTGGCATATAGTATCTGACGGGGCCCACTGATCCACAGGAGGGGAGGGTGGAAGGGGTTTCATACCAAACAGAACAGGCTGTACCTTCAGATCCAAATGGAGAATATACATCTGATGCATGTGTCTTATGCCCTCACATATCTGCTTGATGAACAGGATGGTGTCAAACTCAGTCAGATTGTAGTTGTCATCGATGATGCGATCAAACAGCTCCCCTCCGTCCACACTGCAGAGGGAAGAGGCGTCAAGTCCTGAGTATGGCTCCTCCGTGAACACAGCCACTTCCTGGAGTAGCAGCCACGTGTTTAAGCTCGTCCAACTCTTCCAGCAGGTGTGTGTGCCCGGTGACTTCTCCACCTCCATCGCTATCTCAGCTACATGATGCTTAGGCTAAAGGCCCTTCTTTTAGCTACCATCAATTTCACAACCCGAAAGCCTCAAGGTCCCAGTCATCTCGTGGCTGCAGTTCTGTTATGAGTCTGCATCTGCCATTTCCTAACATATACGGAAGATAAAGAGGACCCTACAAAGGCTGGGAGAGGAATCCCAAATACCAAGTGATGGTCAAACAGGGTCTTCTCAGACTACTTTCAGTGTTAAAGTGCTCCTATGTGCTTCTGATGCTAGACTTTTTATTACCCCAAATTCCTATTGCGCGATGATAAACAAAACCCCAAGCAGGGGAAAGAATGAACTGAATCACAATACTGATTCAGCGTAATTGAGAACTACTCACTTTCTAACTACTTATTAATTTTTTATAAAAGTGAATTTAAATGGAAGTTTCTTAGCCCCAGTTATTAAGAATTTGAAGTGAACTTTGTATTAATGATTAGGTTGAAAAAAAAATGTGGTTCAAAAATCACTTTCCTTCAGGTTAACCAGAATAATCTTTAGGCTGGCTATTTGACACAATAGCTTAGATATAAAGCTATGTCTAGGGTGTCATTCTACTTCTTCTCAGTAAAATCACACATGGAGATGTGTATTCCTAAGTAATTTTCCTTCTGAAACTGATGCGATTGTCGGATACATGCCGGTCAGAATCAGAAGTGCACCAAGCACGGATCTAGCAACTTCTGAAGCAGGACAGAGCTACCGCCGCGTAATCATGCTTGCGTGCAGCTGTGCAGGGGAGGGGTGGAGGAAGGGTGGAGGAAGGGTGGGGGGGGGGGGGAGGGAGAACACGTACTACTCCATGACCAGGACAATGTCATTCTTAGACTCAAAGGCGTCGTAGAGCTGAATGAGGTTCACGTGATCCAGCTGGTTCATGATGTTGATCTCGTTCTTCACTTCATCCTGAGAAGAAGGAAAGATGCTTTAGCGAAGTGAAGATGATGACGGCAAGGACAGATCCGCGTTGCACGGACTTTACCTTATCCTTGGTGCCTCTGGTCTTGATGATCTTGGCCGCCAGCTTCAGACCTGTTGCTTTCTCTTCACACCTGTGAACCTGGCCAAAGCGCCCCCTGCCAAAGAAGAGGACGTGGTGCAGCGTGAGGTGGGGCCAAGTGGAAGACGCCCCTGTCGGGGCATTTCTCTTTTGGGGTTTGAATGAGCAAACCTGTTAGTGTTATCTACTGTAGCCAATAAACTTCTAAAATAATGGGCGCCTGGGTGGCTCAGATGGTTGAGCGTCTGCCTTCGGCTCGGGTCATGATCCCAGGGTCCTGGGATCGAGTCCCCCATCGGGCTCCCTGCTCTTTGGGAGTCTGCTTCTCCCTCTGCCTCTCTCTCTCTCTCTCTCTGTCTCTACTGAACAGATAAATAAAATCTTTAAAAAAAAAAAAAAAACTTCTAAAATAATGTTAAAGTGTGGTCTCTCCGTCATGGGCTGAGGGGTTTCCCAGCCCTACCCCAGACCTACTGAGGCAAGAATCTAAGGTGAGGCCCCAGAATCTGCATTTCCACAGAGTTCCTTGGATGATTCATATGCACCCTAAAATTTGAGAACTTGTTATAGAAAAAAATAGAATCTTTCTGAATCCATATGAATGGAATAAGTTAGGCTTTGTAAGCGAATGAACAATACAGTCTGTAGGTCAGGCATGTAAAATTATTTTTGGAAACTGCATATAAATAAAGTAATAACAATATTACATACAGATACATAAAATAAAAAATACATATTACATAATCACCTATGAGATTTTTGACTGTTTAGCTTGGATATAAATTTTTATACACTTTAAAGGACAGCTTCTTACACATGTAATCACATACCGAAATGTACACTCATGAACAATTTTAAAATGTGACTTCTTGCTTTGATTCCTGATTTAGTAAAATAGAACACAGGTGCCTGCTTGTGCAATGTGGCTATCATGGCAGGGGGCTAAGGGGAAGCTTCCTGAACAACACTGTGACCCTTTCATTCCTGGAGGGCTGCAGAGGTGAGGATGGTGGCCACAACTGACAGAGGCAGGGTGGTGACCGACTGAGTTGAGGTCCCACTCAACTCAGCTACATCTGTGCACAAACAGATTGGTCTCGGAGAATGACATTTCCATAAACATAAGCCAAGGGAGGACCTTAATTCCAACTATCATGTCCAGACCGTGAACACAGCCCCAGGCACGTCACATGTGGCTACTGATGAAGAAAATGCCCTGGGGTTGCCTGGGTGGCTCAGTGGGTGAGCGTCCCACTCTCGATTTTGGCTCCGGTCATGATCTCAGGGTCCTGAGATGGAGCCCCGCATCAGGTTCCCTGCTCAGCAGGGAGTCTGCTTCTCCCTCTCCCTCTGCCCCTCCCCCTGCTTGTGCTCTCTTTCTCTAAAGTAAATAAATCTTAAAAAAAAGAAAAGAAAAAAGAAAATACCCTGGGAATTGTCTCAAAGTGTCTTCTGCAAATAACAATTCTCCTTCCGAGAAACAGTTGCTGGTTTGCCACCGAAGTCCCTGACGACCCAAATGAGCTACTACGTGCAGTAATACTAAAGACTCCCAGGGCACCTATTCATGTTTCAGGGTTTTCATTTGTCTCTCTGCCCTTTCTCACAGTCTCAAGAGGAGCTCTCTATAATCAGCAGGCTGAGGAGGAAAGCATTCAGGGGGTTCCCCATGGTGCAGGCAAAAGAAATATGGGGCAGGAAGAGGAAGAAGGGACTTCACAAATGGCGACCACACCCCCAATGACCAAATGCAGAAACATGCACTATAGTTGCTGTACATATTTTCCATGGTTGGTAAGTAGCTTTTGTGTAAATGTTCTGCTTCCTTATGCTATTTCACATAGATATGCTGACAGTAGTAAACTTTATAATTTAGACTTTAAATCACAAGATATCAAAGGGGGATTGTGTCTGTCATAGAAAAGGAAGGAATATCCCCCAGTAATAAACTCGATCCCTGATGGACTGTACTCTTCCTTCTTCGGGGAGAGAGTATGCATTTAGACGTCCTTTAAAAAAATTCTTCAGGGACTGAAGCAATCACTCAAAATGGATAATAGTAATTAATACAGTAACAACATAAATGGAAAACCAACAACAATGATAAAAAAAAGATTTAACACATGCCACAAGAAATACACAGTGTTGTTCACTCATTCCTACATTTTGTGTCTCCGTTTTCAAGTTTTGGACAGCTTCTAAACCTTCTGGTGACTCACTGGGGCTTCTCCCACTTTCAGATATTACAACATGGGAAGTAAAGCAGATAATAAATGTGGACTTCAGTCACTGTCACCACATCAACCTTTCTGACATCAGTAGCAATTTTCAGAAATGCTAAAAATCTCTTAAAATGCTTGTTTATGATGTTTCTGGTTCTTGGGTCAAGACTGGCAAACATTTATGCAATCCTCAGGATCTGCCTCTTTGAAAATGCTCTTCTTTTGTGGAAAGCGTGTTAAAATTGAGCATTACTTACCCTCCTAAAACTTCCATTCTGCTCACAGTATAAAAGATGTTGATGGCTGCTTGTTTGGCTGTCACGATACGGTGATTAAACGGGGCGGGAGGAGCCGGGACATCATCTAGATGGTGAGAGGAAGCAGTCAGACCTCTTTCTGGCACCAGACTGGGCCTCAGAATAAAATAAAATGGGCCATCTATTTTATTCCTAGTGATCCAGGGAATATATGTTTCTATTTCATATTATGGTCTGTAATTCATGAAGGTGACACCTGACATCTTTCAGAAAGAATGTCAGGACCATATAACTGTGGTTTATACCATCTTCAGGACAACTTTTAGAAATGTCACAATAGTTGAAAATCTCCAACCCCAAACAGTCCATACGGATAATTCTCTCAAGCCCAAAACCATTTAAGTTCTAAGATAAGGAAGTGTTTGATCCATTAAAAAAAAAAAGCACCACTGATAAGGTTCATTATTTTAATTAAAGCAAAGAAAGATGAAGAGTTACTTCATGTCATTGAAATGTTTGCTATTATTCTACATTACTTTGCAAAATATTTTAGCCTTTATTTAAGACACTTTTAAGGCACAGAGATGAATTTTTCCTGGCTGGAAATAAAACAACCAGTAAAACTGGCTAAGGACATATTCTACAGCTCTCAAATTTCTCCCACTTCCCACCCTCCGGTCTAAGTGTTTTAACTCTAGTCCACCTCATGATCGGTTCTAAAACACAAACTCAGTAATATTCTTCCAGCATTCTTTTTATTTTTCCATGGTTTGCTTTCCGTGAGCCTATTCATTTCCCCATTTATTCCATATTTAAGCATCTATTGCATGCAGCTTCTTACATGCATACAAGGATACAAGGGGAGGTGAGTAGATAATAACTTTGCTTTCAGAACTTTAAATGTATTCAACACATAATTCTGGAGCACTTATCTTGTGCTAGGCACTCTGCCAAATGTTAATATTTTTAAGAATTCAGATAATAGAAGTGTCTGGGAATCTGATTTGATATAGACATTCATCTCTCACACCATAAATATGCTGAAAACGAAAGAAGTCATGAAAGAATTTTCTTGGTGGCATTCATCTCTTCAGACCAAAAAAAAAAAAAAAAAAAGTGATTGAATTACATACACAAATGGCATCAGTATGGCATTCTGTCTCCTTCAGGCTGTTAGGCTAAGTGAAATTTAGTTGGAAATGCTTGCTGGAAAAGGTTAAGAAGCTTTAAAAGGCTGAAACAAAAACCATTTCCTACCCAATGGGGCCATCAGATCTTGCTGTCTGGAGGTCTTAGTTCCAGCAGATGCCAAGGGTTTGCCTTGTAAGCCCCCCTGGGCTTGTCTGGTTTCCTGTGTCCTAAATGTGTGTCCTTCACCTGGACTCTCTACATCTATTCTGCTCTTTTTGCTGTCCTCTTTGGTGAAGCACTCCCCCGTCACCCTCCGCTTGCTGCTGCCAGTGTGTTCTGCTTGCTCAGCATTCTGGAAAGTGGGCGCTAGCACTGGGTTTTCCAGGATTCGGGTTGTAGAAATGGCTTTTACATTGCTGATACACCTGGAAAATAAAATCCACCTGCAGCTCTCAACGTTTCAAGGAGATAACTTTCAGATGATCAAAAGTCTTAGCACTAAAGCTTCCTGAACATGGTGCTTTGGTGAAGCTTCATGATAGAGTTGGCTGTTTCAGCATTTGGGATGAAATGGAGCAGTATGCTTCCCCATCAAACGAAGCAGCACAAGAACGGATGTAGATAACAGGATCCCAGGGACTCTCCCTGATGACCTCATTGTGACCCCAAGTTATTCCACTGACCCTTTACAAAAGCAGTCATCTTATGATACCTAGCTAATTTGATCTTCATTTTTTTCACTTCCTTTTCTTATAGAAGAGAGAGATTACTAAATTAAAGTGTACTAAAGGAAGCAATCATCTCTGAATATTAACAGCAGGGAGAGTAAACCTTTATTGGTCAAAGAATTGAACTAATTTCAGTTTTTTAACAGCTCCTTACCTTACTAAGCAGATCTTTGCAATGATGGACTTTCTTAATAAACATTAGCCTTTATGTTTAATTCTTTAAAAATTTGACTTCTCTATGATTGGGTTTCAAATACATTATTAATAAATGAAATAAAAATTATATCTTAATTCCGTAAAAAACACAGAGATATTTGGATACTCTGTTCCAGATAGAGTCTGTGGCCCATCACAACATAGAGTAATTGATTGTGGTTGGCTACATAATTACCTGAATTTATATGTGAAACTTTGCAGTTGAGGAAGAGTCCTTCAATAATCTACTTCTTACTCAATCCTCACAATACCTTAGGAAAATAGCCAATTTATCATGCATAATTTAAGAATTAGTTTCTTAACTTACAGATAAATCTGATCTCATTATTCAGTTCTTGATCTTAGGAAGCATGTGCTTTATATTGCTAAAAACAAGAACTTCATACTTAATCTTAAAAATACTGATTGATAATAATCATTATCTTTATCAGTTGACAGAAGAAAACAGTAAAAATGCCTGAAAATGTCACAGGCAAGAAGAAAAAGTAATGGCAAGAGAACAGGGCCAAGAAAAACCCACACCAGCTGGGAAACTGGTTTCTAAACCGTTGCTTTAAAAACTCACTTCACTTCTCCTTTTGGTATGGCTTTAAATCGCAATGGTTCATAGGTCTACCAAAAACATCAGTTGTAGGCGTGCAATGCTTTAAAGCCTACCTTTCACAGATTTGATCACCATTTGTTTTATCAACACACTGCTTTTTATTTGAACACTTGTCCAACACTGTTTCATTTGCAATTGCTGGTCCTCCTTTTGTCTCAACTTGGCTTTCACTAGTATCTTCTTTAGAATGAAGCCCATTTTTCTCTCCTTTGAACACTGGACATCCATTTTGATCCACAGTGGCTTGCTTATCATCTCCAGAACTATTACTTTCTTGTCTGTTCAGTCTCTGTGTACTCGAAATGTCTCTTGTGTCTATATTTTCTCTTGGCTCTATGGAACTTCTTAGAGCAAAATCTTCGACTTTGTCTTGTGGTCTTTCTGTATGAAATGTGGCAAAACTTCTCTGAACTAGAGAGGCATTGGTCTTCTCAGAATTGTTCTCATTGAGTTTATTAACCTTTTTTTTCTCGGAGGAGGGCTGGTTCTTCTGGGAAGATCTCTCTAAAAGCCACAAAATATTTTAATGGAGGATGCATGTGATCAGTATAATTTCGGCTTCACATAATGGCATTTCTATTCAGGTTTCTCTTTATCAGAAGATACAAGATTTTGAAAGGCAAAGTAGACATGAACATGACCAACTGACTGACATTTGGGTTCCCAAAGAGTTTCTAGTTTGTAACTAGTAGGACCCAAAGCCAATCAAATAAAGATATTCAAACAGCACTTCTCCCAACACAGGGCTTTATGAACATGTAACTCCTTCTGAATAAGAACAACGGCAACAGGACTTTTACATCACAGCTTTCCTTATGCATAAATATCTAGTCTTCTAAAGATGTTACCTGTGAGGGCCGGTGTCCTTTTGCCTTTGACAGGTGCTGTTTCCTTCAGACCAGGGTGTGACCGTGACTTCTCCTTAGCCTGTGGATACACAATTGAATAACTGAAGTTACTTATTGATTACATCAGGGTTTCTCAACCTCAGCACTACTGACACATGGGGTGGATAATTCTTTGTTGTGGAAAATGTCATGAGCATTATAGAATTTTTGCAACATCTTTGTCCTCTACCCACAAGAAGATGATGAAAGCTTCCCTCCCAGTTATAACAACCAAAATGTCTCCAGAAATTGTTAAGTGTCCCTTGGGGGGGCAAAATCATCCCAGATTGAAAACTACTATATTACATGATTCAAAAATAAAAAAAAAAACCCACTAAAATTAATAGCAAGTTAGAGGGCAGGACAGTCTGAATTAATGAAACTGTATAGACTACAATATTTAAAAACAAATGAACTCACTACTCTAAAAGAAATTCTGTTAAACTCTGGCATTGTTTGTAAAAGAAGGCCCATCTTCATGAATAGATTAAAAGATATTGATAATGTA
Organism: Phoca vitulina; assembly: GCF_004348235.1. Taxonomy (NCBI): domain Eukaryota; kingdom Metazoa; phylum Chordata; class Mammalia; order Carnivora; family Phocidae; genus Phoca; species Phoca vitulina. Next base: position 3,540,536 of record NW_022589734.1, read on the forward strand.
TATGTCACCTCTGACCTCTGTTCATATTGTCTTGATATGGTTCACATATTAATCAGATGAAAATGAGAGGATCTATATGAATAGGTTTTGTAAACCAGAAAGCAGGAGACTAAAGTAAGCTTTTCTGAATGAGGTTTCACATGGCTTAAAGCAGATGACCATTTTCCTAGGCAGATAAACATCCTTCTCACAGTTTGGCTTCTCTGAATTTGCTTAGCCAACTTTTCTTAAATACCACATAAAAAGTAAACATTAGCCCAATCCACCCAAGTTATCACAAATTCTGAAGTTGTGCATTATAAATTAATGAAATTGTATGGATGTCCAAAGAGTCCGTTTCTTTTCTTTGGAAAGAGAGCGAAATTTGCCTTAGGGTGACTTGCAAGCATGAAACGCCGCATAAGTGCAGCTCAGGGGCATCAAGACAGAATGCTAATATACTTTTAAATAATCCAAGGGGCAGTCTCATAGGTTCAGAGCATTTCCATTTTTCAGTTAGAGACATTGAAACACAAAGGTATGTTTAGTAAATCTGTGGAAAACCAAAATTAGACATTATAGCCTCAGAGTTTGTAACTTCCTCTTCTAGGTGAAAGCACAATACAAATGTTCTGCAACTTCCTCAGGCAAATCCAGCTGCTCTCTCCTCTGCGCACAGCATATGCACCCATCCCAGCATCACTGACAACACTCTTAAACGTTTTTTCCCGTTAATTTCCCACTAGCCTTGGGCAGAAAGACTGATTCATCTTTGAATCTCTGGCACTTAGCCCAGTGACTAGGATATAGTGATGATGGTGGTAATGATGGTGATGATGATGGTGGTGGTGGTGATGGTAATGGTGATGATGATGGTGGTGATGATGATGATGCTGGTGGTGGTGATGATGATGATGATGATGAGGGTGATGGTGGTGGTGGTGATGATGATGATGATGATGAGGGTGATGGTGGTGGTGGTGATGATGATGATGATGATGGTGATGGTGGTGGTGGGGATGATGTCAATGATGATGATGGCTAATATACACTAAGCACTGTCTACATAGCAGGCACATTTCTAAGCATGTTATTAACTCAGTTGATCCTCATAGCAACCCTTTGGGATAGATACTGTTAGCCACATTTTATAATGAAATCAGGTAATTTCCAAGCATTATACAATTCAGAAATGGTTGAGCCAGGATTATTAGTCAGCTGTCTCTTTCATTCTGTGCTCTTAACTACTACGTTGTACTGTCACTTAGAAAAAAAATAGAAGATTACAGGCAAGGTATGTTGTTAGTATTTATTGAATATCTATTGCACAGCCAGTACCACGGGAGATAAGAAGGAAGATTAAGAGAGATGGGTATAAAATGGAAACACGTTAGTAGAGTGAAGAAATAAATATTTACCAAGCAACTAGAATTAACATGGAAGAAAGGCAAGAGAGAGAGAATTTAAGTCCAATTTTGAAAATAAGTCAAATTAGCCAGATAAGATAGTTTAACAAATTGTGTTTAAGATATTGTATAATTTTGTCTTTCAGTGTTTCTCTTTTGAAATGAAAACTCCTGGTGGATAGACATTGTGCTTCTGGATTTATTCTGGATAACGTGTACATTGGTGGACTTGATAATGAAAACTGTTACGTTTTAATCAATTTCAGTTCATCAAAATAGGTAAAATTGAGAATTTGGTGGTAAGACTCCATAGAGTGCCAGATTGATGAGCATTTGCCTCTAAGGTCATCCAGGTATTGGTGGCAAAGGTCCAGGAGTTGTGCTAACATTCTTTGGGTAGAGCAGCTGGAGTTGACCAACAGGAGAAGCTATTGATTCTGAGGAATATAAGAAACCAGCTTCCAAATGAGGCTGTTTTTTTTCTTTGTCAATTATATATCACATATGTTTTACCACTTAAATAATGTAAAGAGGTCTTTATTCATTGCCACAGGCTATTGTATTTTCATTTCTCTATGTAATACTGACATCTAGAGGAACTTTGAACTGAGTTTCCAAAAAACAGAAGCTGTATCTCTCCTTTCCTGTTTCTGGACAGCAACTTCAGCATGAAGAGCTTTTACTTTGTGTTTCCATGTTATCTGTAGAAGTTGCTAAAATAAGAAGCACAAGTCTGTAGATATATCTTGTCCAAAACTGAACATATTTTCTACCTATGAGAGAGGACATGACAGGACTGTTAAGCATGATGTTCCTATAAGGATTACTATCACCCTCTGTTAATAGATACAAATCATGTCAGAGATTATGTTCCTTTGCTAAATTCACACTGATGACCGAGTTGAACATGAGGGCTTCATTTCATTCAAATTCATTCATTATTCCTTCACTTAATAAATACTTCTGTATTTGCATATGGATTCCTTTTGTGACCAATTACTCATTGCTTTTATAATAATCCATCAATGCATTTAGAATGACATACAGAAGGGGGCGCCTGGGTGGCTCAGTTGGTTAAGCAACTGCCTTCGGCTCAGGTCATGATTCTGGAGTCCCGGGATCGAGTCCCACATCGGGCTCCCTGCTCAGCGGGGAGTCTGCTTCTCCCTCTGACCCTCCCCCTCTCATGCTCTCTGTCTCCCATTCTCTCTCTCAGATAAATAAATAAAATCTTTAAAAAAAAAAAAAAAAAAAAAAAAAGAATGACATACAGAAGAAAGGAGACCCAAATCCCAAATGCCCAAGTATTTAAAACAAGTTCTGTTCTCTCCACTCTGTACAGTTTTCTAGACTGGGGGGAGTATGTGCCCTGAGTGTGTCTAAAGTAGTCTTCAGGTTGTGTAAAGGAAATGTTAGAACTCATTTCTGTCTGTTTTCCATTCTTTTAAAATTTATATTTTATATATTTTTTAAAACATGTATGAATAAAATTGGACAGATATATAATTTATAAGTATCTGTAATATACTAAATTTATTTATAAAATAAATATACATGTATTGTTTATCAATGTGCATAATTTCTGAATAAACATACTGGGATTTACTTAAATGCATTTTACTGATCGCAGTGCAAAATCAAAATAATTTGGAGACCGTTCCTCCAAATAACACCATTTCTTACATTCTGATTTTCTAAATTATGTGCTTTAGAGAAGAAACATTCTAATCAGCAGGTTCAAGGACAAGCACATAATTTGAACAATCAGCTCATGTCTTGCAAACTGCTTTTAAGAGGTCAAGATTCATTGCTTAATGACTATTTTGACAATTTAGACCAATTGTATGCACTTTATACTCTGGTCTCCACGCAGTTTCACTGACTGCCATAGAAACAAGAGCTGAGCAGGAAGGCAACATCCATCCAGAAGAGTGTGCCCACCTACCTGGAGTGGAGCTCACTCCCACCGCGAACCACAAGCCTGTCCCAGTACTACACTACAACTCTACTTCTCCTCAACATGGTAGAGCAACCAAAAGGAAAATTAGTTCCATTGAATGACTCTGCCTCATCCCTCTTTATTTCCATTCAATAAAAATCAACTTTAAAAACCCATCTTAAAGTGGATTTAAACTTTTAAAGAACAGAAAGGCAAAATAGCTACTGCCTCCTCTGGGTGCCCACAATGCAGTGATCGTCTTCTGGGTATTGTATGGTCACTTGACATGCCTGTCCCCCCACTGGGATAAGGACCCTTCTCTTCACCTACGGTTCCCCAGCACCACATGCTCAATATGCTCAGTGAACCCCTGTGCAGTAAAGAAGTGCCTGCAGGACTGGTGCCCTCATTCTGACAATATTCCTTTTTATTTTTTAGTGTATATATATATATAATTTATTTATTTTACTTTTTTTACATTCAATTAGCCAGCATATAGTACATCATTAGTTTTTGATGTAGTGTTCAACAATTCATTAGTTGCGTATAACACCCAGTGCACATCACCACAAGCACCCTCCTTAATACATCACCCCATTACACCATCCCTCCACCCCCCTTCCCCTCTGTAACCCTCAGTTTGGTTCCCAGAGTCCAGAGTCTCTCATGGTTTGTCTCCCTCTCTGATTTCTTCCCATTCAGTTTTCCCTCCCTTCCCCTGTGGTCCTCTGCATTATTCCTTATGTTCCACATATGAGTGAAACCATATGATAATTGACAATATTCTTTAATCAGGCTGTGTCACTGAAAAGCCCGACTCACCCAGCACCAACCGAAATGCATCCCTGTCACTGATGCTCATATCCTTTGCATCACTTAACTGATGGTGAGTGATATCCGCAGCCCTGCATTTGGGGATTATGGTTGCTACAGAAAACTGTTTTTTTACCATCGCGATGGAACATGACTATACTAACTGCATCCCCTAAGCTGAGGGATTGTCATATCACTGCTGTGGAGACACCAAGAGGAACACTTTTTGGCAATTTTAACCCTAATGCCTAGAAATACAAAAACAAAATGATAACAATTTATAATGATGTTGTTAAACTTTGATTGGACTCATCATGAGGGAGAGAAAAAAAACAGAGCCCAAAAGAAATACAAAAAGAGAAATTTTCAGAATATCCAAACTACATTTCCTTGCTTGAGTATAGAAAATAATTTTAGAAATCATTTGTAAAGTAAATCTATTTCTTTTCATCTTCAGGGCACACTCAAATTCTTGCCTTAAATGAGAAGACTCCCTAAAGTCCCCGGCTGATAAAAAGAATGTTCACAAAGCATAACCTGTTTCATGGTCCATGGGGACTGGCATGGAATAAGGCAGGACAGGATCTGACTGACTGAATCCAGGAAGGGAAAGTGTTCACCTTGGCCTCAGGACTCAGTAAGCAGACCCTCCCGCGCTGCTGAGAAGAACATCAAGGATAATCAAACAGTCACCTGAGAATATAACCCTGCTAGGAAAATTAAAGCCTTTTGATGCATCCTCTGTTACATGGACTGTGCTTCATTCAGAAAGCAAGTAAGTAGAATTCCTCAAGGATATATATCAAAAAAAAAAAAAGGTCTGAAATTAAAGGCTGGTCCAGGAAAGTCTAATTGGACCATCTGTCAAGTAAAGATACATGGTAATTTTACTTTTATTCGATTTTAAGATGTATTGAGCAGAACTATTAAAAAAAAGAGTGTGCTACCACATTTAACTGTCTCTTCTAGCAGGAAAAGACTGAATAGGGAACAGCACTGGTCAAATGCACTGCATTAGGTTATTCCTTATTGACTACAGACTTTTCTTATTTTATTTTATTTTATATTACTTTTTTACAGACTTTTCTTATTTTAAATATACTTTCAGGTTTTCTAATTCCAATAACCTCCTTGCTATGGTCAAGCCCATGCAGGCCATATGTTTAGTCCTGAGGTAGTGGATGAAGACCAACGGGTCAGGGGGTGGCAGACCCCTAATATCTGCCCCGCCAGCCCAGGGGCTAGGCCAGGCTGTGGATGAGAGCTACACGTCGTTAAAAACATTGGCTCACCTCCATTCTTCTATCTAGCCTGCCTTTGTTGATTTTAGAAGAAGCAGTTAGAACAAGTTAAGAATCTTCACCTAAATATTTAGTCACATCAGGTACTTTGATCATATAGATTGTGTTTTTTCCTCATCTTATGCCCAATGGATAAGCTTACCCCAAACATCTTATATGGATTCATAATTTTGTATTTCCTTCTCATCATCACCTCTCCTGTCCTCCCCACACAGAAAATGCTGAGCCCTCTGACTAGCAACTCCTCATTTTTCCCACTCAAATTACCCATGTGACTTTGGCTGGCTACACATGTGATCCCCTACCTTCCAGGCCCAAACCCCCTTTGTTCTAACAAGGTCAAAACCAGGGGTGGGGGGCGGGATGTTTGAAAATATTTGATGCATGGGTTCCACCCCTAAAGGGGGGGGGGGGAACTGCACACTATTGTTTTTTCTAATATCCTCCCCTTCCCCCACCCCACAACCATACACACACACACACACACACACACACACACACACCAATAACTCCAAGGTACTGCAAGGGTTGGGAGCCACTGTCTGTCTGCTCAGCTCCCCTCACTCTGGGTTGTTTTGTTGTTGTGTGTTTTTTTCCTTGAGTCCTTCTTACCACCCAGGCTGCTGTGCCACAGTTTTGAATGATAGTAATAACACTGGAGACGTGGTGTTTCTCCTAATGCCCAGTTCCTCTCACCCACCAGCAAGGGTCTTTGATCCTCTCCAGGATGGATTATCCAGCACACCCCTGCCTCTTCCTTGCCGGCCACCCAGGGACACGTGTGTGCAAATGAGCCTCAGGTAGACCTCCCCAGAGACCACAAAACCTCCCCTCCAAAAGTGATCTCAGGGGCATCAATAAAAAAGCCAGCATTTCCAACCACACCTGAAATCCTCTGCCTTGCTTCCTGGTCAAAGCTTAGTTAATTGAAAGTGATTCAATTCCTCCACCAAAATGGAGGTGAGCAGAAGAGGGGAGGACTCAGGTTAAGTGAAGAAACACCACTTCACAGGGTGTAGAATTATTTATAGCCCTTTACACAAAAGCATATCTGAAAACCATAAATGGCATGCTCTGCCTTCTTGGGATTCTGTCACCAGAAAAGCAAGTGCCTGAGCACTTCAAAAACTGTGCAGCAAGATTAGTAAGAAAGTACAACGGCGTGTGTGTATGTGAGAGAGAGAGAGACAGAGAGAGGAGAGAATAACCAATTTCAAATGCAGGTACAAATGGGATTATAGCTCCTTGATGTTCATTTGGTTAAATTGAGTCTTACTTAGTAAGATTCTTCTGTTATACTACACAAGACCCAACTTTGGAATGTTTTCACATGAAGTATACAGTGTTTTTTCATCACCTAATAAAACTCTTCTGTTTCTTCCTGCCGCAGACAGTTTTACAAGCATTCATTTCACAGAGTGTTCTCAGTGTGCTTTTTAATTTTTTATTTTTGGTTCACTTTTATCACTCCATCTCCTGTCTCCTGCTCTGAGAAGCAGTCCGCGTTGTGGCCCAGCCTCTCCCCACAGGCTGGCTCGTGGAAGTGGAGTCTGTTTTTCCTCAGTGTTTCCTCAGGTGAGGTGAGGTGTGGTCCCACGGGGCATCAGGGAGAGTCAGAGATCTGAACTTACATTCCCTGAGCAAAATATCTAACCTCCTCATGCTTGGCCTTTCCATATCTTGCCCTGCACAGCAAACTTTGCAAGCACACTACAAAGTAGCTTTAAAAACCTATCTCTGAAAAGCAATGAGAAGCTGCAAAGCTCTTAAAAAGTCTCTGAATTTGGAATATGTAGTCCAAACTCAGTAGGTAGAAATAATCAGTCATGACAATCCCCAACCTTTCATCTTCTAGTCCCTTCCACTCAAAGTAGGTCCGTGGACAACAGCAACCCAAGAGCTTGTTGGAAGTGGAGACTCTCAGCCCCTCCCTCCGCTTATCCAATCAGAATCTGCGCTTTAACCATTCCCCAAGTGATTCCCATGCACATTACAATGTGGGAAGCATTGACCCAGATAATATCCATAATGACTTGGTGCGAAGAAATATTTCACAAAATATCTGTCATGGCTGCTTGTATTTATTTGAATCTGGCCTCCATCCACAAAGAGCCATTGTCACACTTGGTTAAGCTTAGAGGGAGGACTGTGGAGAAAGCTGGAAGGAGCCAACAAACGCTCCACTGGTCTGGATGTCGGCTGCCCTTGAGAGCAGTGGCCAGTGGAAGTCCAGAACTGTGTGGAAGATCAGTGAGCTTTGAAGAATGTCCAGAATTTTGACACTGACCCAAGGAGTCCTAGCAAGGACTCAGAAGGGTATACAAGACCTGATGTCATGTAGTTAGAATTTTCCACTAATCTCTGGGGTCTCTACCAAACTCAGGTCTCAGAGAAAAGCAACATTAAGGTGTAAAATTTCTGCTATGGGCTGAATGTTTGTGTGCCGCCAAAATTCATATATTGAAGCCCTAACTCCCAATATTAGAAGGTGGGGCCTTGAAGTGGTAATTAGGTATAGATGATGTCATGAGGGTAGAGTCTCTATGGTGAAATTAGCGTCTTTAGGTATAAGACCTGAGACCAGGGCCTTTTCCTCTGTCTCTCTGCCACGGGAGGATACAGAGATAATGCAACTGTCTGCAAGACAAGAAAAGAGTTCTCATCAGAACCAGACCATGCTGGCACCCTGATCTCAGACTTCCAGCCTCCAGAATTGTGAGAAAGGAATTGCTGTGTAAGCCACCCAGTCTATGGTATTTTGTTACAACAACCTGAAGTAAGACAGGTACAGGGAAACTGTGCCAATGGTAAACTCTAGAGAATCAGGAATATATTCTGGTCAGTTCCAAAATGCAAATAAAGTTAGGATTATTAATATAAGTGCTATAACTTGGTTGCTGTAAAGGTGATTATCAACCCCTTAAAAGGAACAAAAGTAATTTTATTTAGCCCAGTTCTTATGAAACAAAAATTTTAAAGTACACAGATAGTACATAAACTCTGATACCATCTAGTTGTCTGTGCTTTCACTCCTAAGATATACTTAAAGTCTCAATTTATGGAGAACATTCCGAATACCTTACTGAACTCTTCGTGTTCTTACCTCACTTTTTTGTTTTATTAGGTAAATACAGGAAAATATGCAGCTGGTACCCTGGTACTGTACCAGTTATTAAAGTAGGAAAGTACTTCTATTCTGGTTGGTAAAGAGTGGATGTCCTGAGCTCCTGATCTAATCACCTTCCGAACCCTCATAAGACCCAATAACTTGAGGGTCAATATCCGGCATGGCTGGGACCCCTAGGTCCCCATCCAGTGCAGTCTGTTCTGAAAGGTGAGTGGCTGTGGACTCCCGCCTATGAAATTCAGTTCTGCATCAGTGAACATGAATATGAGTGCACCTGGCCACAAGAGTAGGCTCATGGCCATGCAATTTTTAATATTGGAATAAAAGCTTTTAATAGTATCTGTGCTGTTCCTGAAAGTTAATTATTAGTAGGAATTGGAAAGTGTGCCTTGACGCTCAAGGAGAAAGCAGTGACTGATGAGTAAAGAGGAGGTAGGAGAGTTTCTATCAGCAATACCTTTGCCCACCTTAGACCTTGGGACAGTGGTCCAAAGTTTATAAATCTCCTGCCCCAGAGATTCTTAATCAGTAGGTCTGGGCTGGAGCTCAAGAACATTCTTCATAAGCTTTGGAAGTGGTTCTGTTTTAAGTGCTCCAGGGATCATACTTCCAGAAAATGTATGAAATTCTTATTCATTATTTAAGACCCTACCTCAAGAAGTTTCCTTTTGTTAATTCTTCCTTGAAACACTCTAGTCCCACATCCTTCTACCAAAAGAGGAGTCAGTCTTTCTTCCACTTTTATTGACAATACATCCATCATGTACTTATCATACTATGTTGGCATTATTTGTTTGCATGCCTGGCTCTGCCTGGATATTTTGGTATCTCTAACATCTCACTCGGTATATGGCAGATAAACACTGATTGATTAGAAAGTAGCGGTGGGGGCTGATGCTGGGCAATATTTACTGAGCTGAGCATCTCAACCAACTGTATAAAATTTCCAGAAGGGGTGCTGTAGCATGCCCTTTATTATATCCTCTCCAGTATCAGGCTTTGCTGTCTCGCCCTTAGGCTCCTGTGGCACCTAGAAGTTCCCACTTTCATGTAGAGAAATTTGTTGGCCTGAACCTCTAGGAGAAAGCTCGTAGCCTTCTCAGACCTTTGCAAGAATGTAAAGGCTTGTGTCACCAATTCACATCTGAGACTGCATCTTCAGCGTGGGTTATTGACCTAATTTATCATTTGACCACCTTCTTAACAAATGTCTTATACTTAATAAAAATCAGAACATGTGCTATAAACATTCATTTGCTTAATGCATATATTTAAGATCTATTATTCATATAACTGCATCAACCATAACTTTTTTTTAATGTGCTATAACACATTAGCACAGAGCGACACTTAATGAATACATTTTTTAAAGATTTTATTATTTTTAAGTCATCTCTACACCCAACTTGGGGCTCAAACTCACAACCCCGAGATCAAGAGTCGTATGCTCCACTGACTGAGCCAACCAGGGGCCCCAAGAGATGCTTAATGGATACTTTCAATGATAGAAATGAGAAGAGGATATATATTGTTATTGCCACATTTTACCTTGTTATGATTATGGAACTTAATTTTGCCAGAAGACAAGAGCAAGCAGTACCTACTTCCTCTGAAATGTTGGATTACACTTCTTTGGATAGCACCTAACTCACCATTAAAATAGGTGCTAAATAAATGGCTCTGCATTTTCCTGCCGAAGCCCTCTACCATATTTCTAATGGTGATTAAGTCAGACATCATAGCCATTACTCCAGCGTCCCTTTAGCGCTTGAGTTCTGTGATGCCACAGAATCGAGAATAAAGCTTGGCACGGTTACAGAGCACACTCTGAAACTTTCCACGCCGGCAAGAAATTGCTGCTCGGTGCTTTTCCAATGATCTTGCTTGTTGGCATCTCTTTGTGGGGATGATTTACCTAAGTGAGGCCTAAGTAAAAGTGTCTTTATGGCAGATCATAGAAAAAAGTCATGCTTGTTTGGTTTGTGCTATTTATTTAGGTCTCCATTTCTCAGCAGGCGAGGGCTTTGCTTCAACCACATTAGGCCCTGTCAACAGGGAAGGAGTTCTCTTGGAGATTTTATCAACAATGTTTCCGATTTGCCCCTTGCTGCAAGGAGAAGATGGGAGTAGTCCCTGAGTTCTTCAGAATTCTTCTACTGTGTCTTCTCAAGCACTGCTCAGAGGTAGTAACCAGTGAGGTGGGGCTGGGTTTATAAAACATGCCACTCAGGTTCCTTTCCAAATTCATGGTCTTGGGCATCTGTGGCAGTGAACCTGCCTCTCATTTGCTGATTCAGAGAGGAACAACGTTCTTATTCTCAAAGGCTAGAGATTGCTATTTCAATAGACAAAGGCAAAACAAAGCAAAAGGTAGCCTTTTTTGTTGTTGTTGTGGAAACCAGCTATTTATTTTCCATGTTGGTTTATGGCAGAACAGGAAGGAATCTGAAAAATCACCTTAGATTTAACATCACAAATTTACATGAGGTTTTAGAAAGAAATTAAGGCAATGGGAGGAGTTTGCCTCACAATCCAGTAGGTAGATGCTTAACTTTTGTATTCTCAACCACACAATGTACTCCCCAAAACCCACAATATTGTAAGGGTTCAAAACAAGACAAAGAATTAGAAAACTTACTAAATCATAAAATCCATTTTGAATCTGGAGAGATCTTAAAGAGCATTGTGAAATAAGTTAAGGACACCTAACTCAAAATTGGAGGCAGGAAGCCATGCCGGGAGGGCGGTCACACACATGGCACTCATTGCAGCTTGCTTAGTCCAGCAGGAAGAAGGAAAATTTCCTCTCAACCTGGCAACTGCCCTCACCTGCAGCCAATAAGAGGGCCCTCTACTTCCATTACCTACAGCCAATGAGAAGCCACCATCACTATGAACTCTCATTTCCTGCCGATGAAATTTTGTTCAAAACAACCCCTTCCCACTTCCTCCTCTCCTCTATAAAAAGACACTCTCCTCCTTTGTTCTCTGTACTTGGAATGCACTTGAAGAAATCACTCTCCAACTGGAAATGAATCTCTCTGTGTCCTGATTGACACTGGAGGAACACTCTAGTGCTCAACACCACTTCCATTAAACAGCCCCTGCCTCAGAGTCCTAAACAGTTCAAAGAGTGAAGGTCTCTAATAAACCTCAACAGGTTCCTATGCCTAATGATACTCTTCCGCTTAGGCCTTCTAAGAGATACCCACACTTTTCTCCTTAGTTCCTCTACCCCTTTTGATTTATTGGGCCAAGGTTTCCTAGAAAAATATCGTGCTGGAAGTTCTTTCTCCTGAAAAGGGGAAATAATTCTAGAATTTCACAGTAGCAACCAAAATAGCCAAGTAGGTAAATCTGATGACCCTCAACATCTTTTATCTGCTATGTTTCTGATGGCCCCCAGAGCTAATTCCAAGGACACTAATCATTTGTCCCTGTTGGATCATCTACCACCCTCCTGGGTAAATCCTAAACTGATATTGGCAGAATCCACAGTGCACCTCCTATTAAGATCCAAATAGATCCCCCAAAACCTCTCCCCATAATTAATCAATACCTGTAAATAAAGAGGCCCTTCAAGGCATTAAGCCAATAATAAAATGGTAAGGGCCAGGGCCCCCTCATCCCTTGTATCAATCCCTGCAACATTCTTATTTTACCTGTGAAGAAACCAAATGGCTTGTCCAGGACTTCTAAGCCATAAACAATATTGTCATCCCCCACCATTCTATTATTCCCAACCTCCACTTTATTTACCTCCAATACTACTGAGAGCAAATTTTTTCATGATCGATTTATGTAGTGTTTTCTTTAGTATCCCAGTAGATAAAGGTAGTCAATATCTTCTTGCTTTTACTTGGGAAGGACAGCAAAGCTACAGGAGAGTAATGCCAGGGTTTCACAGAAAGCTCACAAACGTTAAAGGCTGGCCCAGATGATATCAAGTTCCCTGGAGGCTCCACAATAATACAATATATGGATGACTTACTTCTTTGCTTCCCTTTCCAAGCCTCCTCACAAGAAGATAGCATCCATGTGCTAAAACTCCTAGCCAAAAAAAGGATATAACATCTCTAAGGAAATATTACAATCTGTTCATACTCAAGTTCAATATTTAGGACTTCTAATCTCAGAACAAGGACTGCATTTGGATCTAGACAGTTTTTATGGCATCCTGAAATTCCCAAAGCCCCAAACCAAATGTCAACTGTGAGGTTTTCTTGAATTGGCAGACTATTATTGAAACTGTATCCTAAAATTCTCCTTATGACCCCACCTTTATATACCTTGTTAAAAACTATTAAACCTGACCCTATCATCTAGGAAGATCCAGATGACATGACTTTTCAATGTTACAAGAAGGTTTAATAAGACCCCTTGCCCTTGAACATCCAAATTATCAGCTCCCTTTCTTCCGTTTTGCATACAAAAAGGAAGGGAATGCCCTTGGGATACTCAACCAAAATCTTGGGGATTACCACCAACCAATAGGATCCTGCAACAACTAGATCCCACAGCCTGGGGATACCCTCCACCCCCATGCCTCAGAGCTCTACCTGCTACTTACCGCTTTTTTTGTAAAGGCCACTGAGGAAATAGTCTTGGGATCCCCTTGAACCCCTTCGGTGCTGCCAAAGCTGCTCTTAGCTCTCATCACACTCAGCATCCTTCAATAAGCCATCTCACTTCCTATGAAATTCTCCTGTGAACTGCCCCTTATACTACTTTTGCTTGCTGTAACAACCTTAACCCTGCTACTCGTCTCCCCTCCTCTACCAATGAAACCACTCACAACTTCTTAATACTAACAGATCCCCTTCTGACCCCTGTGATGACTTAAATGAAACTCCTCTGGATAATAGTAAGTTTTCATTGTTCACTGAGGGTTGATATTGTGGTGGATATTCAATATTAACTCCTTTTGAAGCAAGCAAGGTAGCACCCTTGCCTTTGGCTACTTCAGCCCAACAAGGAGCTATAAGCACACATGGGCCCATATTCTAGCCAAAGATGAAACTGCCAACATTTACACCAACAGGATATATGACTTTGGAGTGGCTTGCAATTTTGGAATGTTAGGGAAACAATGTGGTTTCCTTACTTCCAGTGGAGATAAAATTAAAAGCAGCCCTTACTTTCAGGAATTACTGGATGCCATACTCTTACCTGCTCTTATTAAAATCCTGGGACATTATAAGCTTGACTTTCTGGAAGCCAAAGGAAATCATCTTACTGACATTTCCATTTAGAAATACTGCCCTCAAAGGGTCTAGAAGTCAAATCTCTGTCATGGTCCAAAGGAACTCGCTTCCAGATGATAATTTGGAGAAATTAACTGCAGACACCAAACAATAAAACAATATTGGCAATCAAATGGTTGTTAGTATGATAAGAGAAACCTCTGGTTTGGACCAAGTATAAACCTGGTCCTACCAGAAATTCTAAAGTTCCCACTACTGACCACTGTACATGCATTATACCATTGATCTATAGATAAAATGATGTTTATAAATCAATACTGGTGGAGAAATATCAATAAGACTGCAAAAAGTACCTACCTTACTTTCCCTACCTGCCTAAAATACAATCCAGGGAAACCTGTCCACACTGTTCCTGGGCACTTTAAATTGCCTAATGGGCCATTCAAATTTTGGCAAATGGACCTTATCAGCTACCCCCACGTCATGGAATCAAATATGTCCTGGTAATGATTTGTATGTTTTCGCACTGGGCCAGAGCCTTTCCATGTAGACAAGCTACTATCCTTCTTCAGTAGGTAAAATCCTATTGGAATAAAACCATGCCTACCTGGGGAACTCCTCTTGAGCTCCATGACAACTGAAGAACCCATTCTACTGGTCAAATATTATGGCAAGTCTGTGCCATTTGGCCAGCTGGATAGCATTTTCACTGTGTTTATCATCCTCAGTCTTCAAGGCTAGTCAAAGGAACTGAACTCAATTGGAAAAATTTATGGCAACCTTCCAAATCCCTTGACCAGAAGTATTGCCATTGGCCCTTCTAAATCTCAGATCCATCCCCTTAGAACTCTTAAACCCTCATCTTTTGAGAAAATTACTGGGATCTCGCACATCTAGCTTCTCCCTCTCCTGACCTGCACATTATAAAGGAGATATACATTACTCTTACAAAGCTCTAATTACAGCCCTTGAAAATAATCATACTCAAGTAGAGCAACATTTTCACAGCACACTTCTGGGAGACAAAGACATCAAAGACCACACTCTGTAACCTAGGAATTTTGCTAATTGGAAAGGATATCGCCAAAAAGATTCTTTTCAACCCTGCTGGAAAGGCCCTTATCAAGTGTTACCAACCAATCCTTGTGTCACCACACTGTAAGGAGTTGACTCCCGGATCAATGTGTCTCATCTAAAGAAAACCCTGAACCCTGACTGGACCAGGACACCAACTGGTGACCTCAAATTAAAGATTTTTAGGAACTGTAGCAGACAGCTTTCCCAAGATGACAGGATCAGGCCTGTATATTCTCTCCTTTCTGCTTTTTCTCACCTTGTTTCTCCTTCTCTGTCC
Source organism: Phoca vitulina (assembly GCF_004348235.1). Lineage (NCBI taxonomy): Eukaryota > Metazoa > Chordata > Mammalia > Carnivora > Phocidae > Phoca > Phoca vitulina. Next base: position 3,555,659 of record NW_022589734.1, read on the forward strand.
TGGAGAGAGAATGCCCTTGCTTACATTTCCCAATCCATTGCAAAAGGAAGAAACCTTTCTGATTGTTGGACCTGTCATCAGAAACCTTGATCCAGCTGTGACAGCTGTGACCCTATAGCCTTCCCAATAGCAAATTTTCCCTTCATCTCCAATGTGACCCCTAATTATACTTGCACCCCCCCAGATATTTCTCACTGAGTCAAACCTCAACAACAGGTTTTCCTGTACCTTGCTTTGACTTCTCCCCATCATAAATCCCAATGCAACAAATTGTACCTATTCACAGGGATAAATTCCTCCACAGAAGTAAAAACTCAATTACATAATATCTGGGAACATACACATTGGCCAGAAAAAGTTCCACCTGATGATCTATGGTCCTTTGATCTCTAACTGGTTTGGGCTCCTGGTTTAGCACTATAATACAAGCTGGGGTCATTATTCTGCTCCTCATCTTATTTTGTGTAAACATTTTTAAATCTTTGTGCCTGTTGCCTGTTGAATCTTTATAACAACAACATACCCAATAGGGTGATGCTGACTCAATGCTTCAAGATGATCTCCAACACTTATAACCTTGATAAGATATAGACTAGGTGGAAAATGCCTGGAAGCTCTCCCTCCCCACCCTTGCCTGTTATCCAGATGTGGCCTCAGTGTTTTCCAGTCTGTGTACTTTCCCTCCGGCATGGGACATGACACCCAGAAAAGGTCCTTCCTGGCACCAAGGGACAAAAACGATTCTAATAAGGAATAAATGATCCAATTCGCTATCAGCAATGTTTTTGAAGAAAGATCTCTATCAAAAGGGGGAAATGTGAAAATGTGTTAAGGAAACCTAACACAAAATTGGAGCCAGGAGGCCATGAAGGGGGCAGTTCTCATGCTTATGGCACCTGTCACAGTTTGCAAAATCCAGCAAGAGAAAGGAAGAATTCCTCTCCCCTGGTGACAGGAAGCTGCCTTACCTGCAGCCAATGAATGGCCACCACCACTTCCAACGCCTGCAACCAATGAGAATCTGCCACCACTTCAAATTCCTCTTTCTCCAATGAACTTTTGTCCAAAACGACCCCTCCAAATTCTTCCTTTTCTCTATAAACAGACACTTTCCTCCTTTGTTCTCTGGACTTGCCTATGGTTTGCCATAGTTTGCTTGTCCTGAATTGCAATTCCTCTGCTATTCCCAAATAAACTAGATTTTGCTGGCTGAATCACTTACCTTTCTCTTTGAAAAGATTCACAGCACATAGCCCAATCAGCTCAACTGGAGATGAGAAATGAGATTCTACCCAATTTCACCTAATTATAGGAGATTTTAATAATGCTTAAAATGTCCCTGCTAAGAGGAAGGCTGTTATATTACTGGTGATTTTTCCCACAGCACCTTCATCCTTAAAAACGTAATAGGACATTGTGGTATACAGTCTCAATCTTTATTTCCTCTCATTAAAAATCCACCCACCACAATACAGTTTTTGAATGTACACATAGTTCTCGGCATTTCATTTGTTATTATATATCAGTTTTCTATGATGTTTAAAAGAAGTAGGGAGTTATAGATTATGTTAGGTATTGGCGTAAGCCTAAGCCTTAGAATCTGTTTTGGTGATGGGTTACTATTGTGGGAAGTACATAGTTAGGTCAAGGAAGATTTAAAGTGCCTATTTTTGTTTGGAGGAAAAACAAATCCTTCTCAAATAAGACTTAATGATGGATAGGATTAAGAAAACTCTATTAGCACATGCAGTAACTATCTGAAGAGAATCTTTAGTCTTAGGCTAGACATCCCCTGAGAATGGAGAGCGGCTGGCTTACTTTCCTTGGCTTGTGAAGAACCCCACTTGGAACTCTCTGTGAGGTAAGAGAAGAGCACTATCATGCATGCCGTGTATTTCCATTGGAAGCAAAAAACAATTGCAGACTTGGGCTTCTACCCTCCTGGAGACTATGCTAGACTACACCCAGATAGCAAGACATAAATACACGGCTATGATGAGGTGACATCTGGTCTCTGCAGCAGAAATGCACAATCACTGATGGAAAGTTCAATTGTGAGTATTCCAGGAACAGGATTAAAGTCTGTTTTCAGTTAAGAACCTCAGTAAAAGTGTGCTCCATCTGTGTTTACTACATGCAGCTGCACCTCTCAGAGTGCTTAATGAACTTTCTCTTCTTTGTGAGCACTGACTTACACTCAAAGCTAACAGCCTTAAGTAACTATCATGAGCAAAGTACTTGTAGAAGACAGCATAGGCCAATATATGTGTGTTCTTCCTCCATTTACTGAAAGGGACTACATACTTCATACTCGCATGCCAAGCTATCTCACCAAATTCCAGAAAATGAATCTAAACTGTGAAACGAGAAACTGCTAAAAGAAAAAAATATATAAGTAACTTTTTCCAACTATTCTGGTCATATCTCATTATGTTCATGTATTAAAATTTAGGCCATAGTCTAAATATACTTGAATTTCACATTTAATGAGATCAGTTCAATTTGGCATTTAACAATCACTGTAAAATGTTTCATTTTGATTTAATTCAGTTATAAGCAATATATTTTTCAAACTGACCTCATTACTGGTGGAATACATTTACACAAATATATAACTTACTAGCAGTATCGGTCAACTCTGAACATGAAAAGCTCTTCACATGCTATTACTTTGCTGTCGTTCATTTTCTGTTCACTCCCACAAAATTACTCATATTGGCACCAACTTTTCCTATCTAATAGAGAAGTAGTGTTATTTAAAATTAAGTAAGTTCCAGGTAGATGTTATAATAGTGTTAAGTATATTTTATGAATTCTACTTATAATTAGAATCACTGCAACATTTTCTCTACTAAAAGTTGTTACAATAAATGTCAAGTCAAATGCAGTTTTTCTTTAGAATTTTAAAGAAAATTAATCAGATGAGAATTACAACTCCTATGAAAATCCACATTCTATAAAATGGAGACTCCAGCTGCAAAAAATCCTCAAATCAAAATCCTAAAATCTGTATTTTTTTTCAAGTGATTAAATAACTAAGGCTAGCTTATTATATAATGTGGATATATATTTTAATGAAATAGCATACCATTCATATATATTTCATAATCATCCATATTTTTATTAAATATTGCCTCCATCGATACTGATTTAACCAAATTAATGTCTGCAGACTGTACATAACCTTTCCCCCTAGATGATCTAATATCATTATTAAAATTTAAAAATAAGAATTTTGATAGAATTAACCCCAACGTAATATCTAAATAATGTTTCATTTTAATAACTAATAATATTAAAATAAGTTCCCTTTCTAAGTTCAAGTTCTAATCAAAGAATGCTAGCTCCAAACTAGAAGCTGAAAAAGTTGACAGTGAGTATATAAATATACTTGTATACTAGTACTTAGAAATAATAGAAGTGTGTGCTTATGATTTATATTCTTTGCTGAAAACTCCATTTTTAAAAATTTGCCTTTAAGCATTATATTTTGGTACATTCTCCTTCAGTGGTTTTGTGGATCATTTTTCAGAGGATATGAAAGAGTTGACCTCTACTTATCAAAGTTCTACTTCACAAACTTTCCATACAATGTAGGTTTCATTGTCATAAATTTTGGCTGTGGGAAAAAAAATCATGGCTCACCTTTCTATGTCCTCTGCTAACAAAACAGAAGGAATTCTCCAATCTCAAAAAATATATTTGCTTTGATTTAAGCCATTAGTCTCATTAGCCTTAGGGAGTCCAGGGGTAAATTGGCTACTCCTAACACACTTAGGGATTCTGGCAGCTCTCAGCTTTTCACCAGGGTTGTTGTTTTGTTTATACCCAGGACTATATGTTCCAGTCCACTTAATCTTTTGGCTTGTGACTTTGTACTCCAACTCACACCTACAAGTTCTTGTTTCCTCCTTACATGGTTCCCTCATGCTGAAGTCTTTATATTATAGGAAGGCCTGGGTTCACCTTCTGGTTTGAACACCTCAGTATATTTTCCAACCTAGCACATAACCCTGAAAACACTATCTAGTTTCTTTCTAAATGACCAACTCTGATATGGCACATATTTTAAAAATATCTTAAAACTTTAACATCTCTTGGCAAGCCATGTACCTATCAGATTTCTGATGGTTCCTGTTCTCTTAGAAGATCCCTTGGTTTCTTCCGCTTAGACCTTATCCCATTAGTGGTACTCATTACTCATGCATAATCAGAAACTGATAGCTGTGTGACATTTCTTCCTACTCTGGTCATCATAACACTCTATCAGTGTTTTCATCTACTCGTATATTTGACATCTATGAACACTGAGCTAAGATTTATTCCTCTTGGAGAATCACCAATCCTTTCAACTCAACTCTGTACGAATGATCTCAAAATTATCTTTATTCCCAAAATCCCAATGATTACTAGATCTTAATATCTGAACATGCTATAAGAGTTTTGAACTCTGAATATCTAAAACAAAACTCAACACTTTATACCCCACATTGGCTTGCCTTCCTGTTATTCCAATTTCTGTCAATAGTGCAATGATACTTGTGTCCTATTTGTTAATCTTCTAGTGAAGCATGGGGTCCCTCTCAATGCAAGACAGGGCTAGATCTGGGCCTTGCACTAGAACCTTCCATCTTCCCATTGGGCATAGGTCACAAAATAGGCTCACCCACCTTAGAATCCAAGGCCATGGCAGGCTCCAGTGTTTGAGCACGTGAATGGCAACAGGAATCCAACAAGTGAACACAGCAGAACAAATGGGAATCCAGAGAAACATTGATGTGAATTCCAATCAGGAAGACTAAATTTTGAAAGGTCTGCCCATGGTTATTAAGGTCTTGGGTACTGAGTTCAGGTCTAATGATACAGCTTCAGCCTCTAGGTTTGAGGTCTAGACTCAGCTCTTGCACACACCACCAAAGATTTAAACAGGGACCAGCAGAGTCTAATCCTAATATCTGACACATCCTCGGGATGGAGTATTTTGGTGGAGGGACTCAGGTGTAGGAGGCTCATTATGAGAATTCAGGGAACGCACAAGGGTGACCTACACATTTGTGAACTATGTTGAGGCCGGGATCAGCGTAAGCTTCATACAATGGTTTGAGATACCAAAAGGAGCCCAGTATCTGCACAGAGACATTTCATTTCCCAAATATTTGAATAGAGAGAAATTCCTAAAATAAAAGCTCCCCTATCTAAGGAATGGCAGAGAGGTCAAGGCTGCCTAGTGGTTCTTACTTTACACAAAGCCTGTGTAGCCATAGCAATTAAGGCATAAGATACCTTGAAAAGGAGGTTAAGCTTACACTTGGAAATCATGGAACAAGGTTCAAAGTCAAAACATGCATTATAGGGCAGTGACCCTCCACCCATAGCTGCGTGATAGAATCACCTGAAAAGTCTTTGAAAAATACCAATCCTGGAGTCTTCATTCTAGACCGATTATACCGAAACTCTAGAGTGAAGCCCACACTTTGGTATTCTTCTCAAGGCTGGTAGTTATCATATTTAGCAAATGAAAGCATAGGATGCCCAGTTAAATTTAAATTTCAGATAGAAAACAAATACCTTTGGGGCACCTGGATGGCTCAATTGGTTAGGCATCTGCCTTCAGCTCAGGTCATGATCTCAGGGTCCTGGGATCGAGCCCCGCATTGGGCTCTCTGCTCAGCAGGGAGTCTGCTTCTCCCTCTCACTCTCCCTCTGTCCTCTCTCTCTCTGTCTCTCTCTCTCAAATAAATAAATAAAATCTTTAAAAAAATGCCAAAACAAAAAAAATTTTTTTTTAAATACCTTTTTTAGCATAACTATGGTCCATACAATATTCTTAGACTAAAAAAATCACTCATTGTTTATCTGAAATTCTATTTTAACTGGTGTCTTGTATATTTTCTCTGGCAACCTATGTGACTCTAATGTGCAGTCAAGGGTTGGGAACAATCACCCTAGGGTTAGCTTGCTAGGGTCCTATCCCTCGAATTTGCAAAGTTCATCTTAGTGGAATGTGAATTCTGTTACCACATTCAAGACTCCTCTTTCAGATTTGGTGAACTAGGGTTTCATCCACCAAACTTTATCAGTGTGTGGTGAGGACATGCTAAGATTTGACAGAGGTGAAATAAAATCTTCCATACTTGAACATATATTCCATTAAAATAAGAAATAATTTTTTAAAATATTTACCTAAATAATAAATGATCATGTTGACATTTCTGTCATTATTTAATAAAAGTCCATTTGGAGCAAGACTTATAGGAAAACAACTCTTTAAATATAGTTATCAAAAGTACCCTCTTAAAAATAAACTTTTAAATATTGGTTTAAAGCTTCCTTCATCTATAGGTTTTCTGGCAATGAAAGCCAATTCCAGTGTTGAATGATGCCTCCCTCCTGCAGGCTACTTTCAACTTCAGTGGTGGTAGAAGCTCCCAAGCCATGTGGCTCCTTAGGAGATTCAAAGCACACTTTTTAATATTTTTTAAAGTTAGTGTTTAAAATGTTGACCACGTTGAGATCAAGGGACAAAGGGCTGAATATTTTATAGTATTGCAGTATCACAGCTGATAGTTTGCAGGATCACAAATAATTTGTCACTAATAATGTCCAAGGTATGGAAATCTGTAAGCCTTTTATTTTCCAAATCAGAGTGATAAGTTGACTTTCATAATACTGTATCTTGCACTAACTCATCTCCAGGTGTGTTTTTTTAAAGACTTTATTTATTTATTTGACAGACACAGAGAGAGAGAGCGCACAAGCAGGGGGGAGGGGCAGAGGCAGAGGGAGAATCAGGCTCCCTGCTGAGTAGGGAGCCTAGTGCAGGACTTGATCCCAGGACCCTGAGCTGAAGGCAGACACTTAACCAACTGAGGCACCCAGGCGCCCCTCCAGGTGTGTTTTCTTGAATGGGACGCATAGGCTGGACCTGTGGCCAGTCCGCTGCACTATGCACAGCCCTGCACACAACCACATACACAAGTCTAGGATAGCAACCATCATCCTCCATGCATGCCGCAGCAGGGCACATGCTGAAAACCACAGCTCTAGGTTCCTATTGATCCATTCAGGAACACACATTGAGTCTTGTGTTTTAATTACCCACAACTTCAGCCTTCTGTTATCCAGTTTACATGTCTCTGAATGTCCCACAAGACATGGTAAGAAACTCAATTGCAGAAATCAATCTTTAATCACAGCACTCCCACATCAGCTAGTTTAGTAACCCAGGAGAAAAAGGGATGAGTTTAGCATGACATTTTCTTGATGAATGCAAGCTACAAATTTTTGTTAGTGTTTTAATATGTTAGCAAACCCCTACCTTCATTCCCAGATGGGTGCTATATACTAAATATTCTTAACTACCAGTTACTTCCAAATTTTTCATTAAATTCTCTTGCAAATGGCTCAGTACAGATGAGATAAAATGAGGGGAAGAGTCTCTTTTTATTTTCAAACTGTGTTTTAGTATGACACAAGAAGAAAATTTTCTGGTTGTTTTCCATGAGCTCTTCCATGGGGTGTCAGCCCCGTGGGATGAACATGATCATGTATGAATAAGCTTTAATAGGGCGGCATTATCTGAGGCACGAGGAGGTGTAAGGATGCTTTGGAATGGCATCTGAGACAAGCATTCAGCACATAATATTATCCACTAATTAAACAGTTTTTCAGTAATGCTTAAAGTTGGGTATCTTTGGTTATACAGAAAAATAAGACACATTTTAAGGTATATAATTTTAAAGTAGGCTCTGAGGATTTCACTCCAGAGAGCAAGATATGAGTGATGCTTGTTTCTCACAGTCACTAATGTTCTTCCGTCCAATCATAGTATCCTTGACAAAAGGTGCTTCTGTACCAATATAAACAATAAAAATAAAAGTTATACATTACGCAGGGGAATACATATCAGAACACATATCAGAGTCTGCCATTTGAAGTAAGTTTTTCTCATCTTTTGTTTTAAAGCAGAAGAGGGACTGCTGTTAAGTGGTTTATTTAAAGAAACCATCACCATGTTCCCACTAATACTCACAGTAATCTAAAACCCTCAAGCGCTGGTACTACTCTCCCAGTAACAACAGCTTCATCATGTTCTGGGGCTCATATTCATTAGGGGCCACCTGAGCTGATGGATGACCTCTGTGGAGAGAAGCCATAAGTCTCAGCTGGTTCCGTTTTGTCTATCAATGGTGTTCACCTGCTGTGTTCATAAGTACCCATGTGCTCTCTGGGACACATAGTTCTCATAAGTCTCAAGTTAGCAAATTCCAGAGGATGGACCATTTATGCAGAGGCTTGCATATTTGCAAATAGCCTGATGAGCTCTGCCCAGGCCCTTGTGTCTACTTCAGGCCATTTAAAAGCCAGTAGGAAACCACCAATTATTCAAAGAATATCATCAGTGATACAAAATCTCAAGCGATCTCTGACTTGAGCTAAGCAGAGTAGCAACAACAAAAACCTAGAATAATCATTAGTCTATAATATTCATATTTTGAGAAGTTGATTTTAATGATCATGAAAGTCATAAGTAGTGGTTTCTAAACTTAATTAAAGCAGGATTAACCAAACCGAATTTCTAAGGGTTTCAAGGAGTATTGAGGTGAAGAAGACCCCGGTGAGGTATGCCATCTTCACGGAGTCAGACTCCTATGCCTTTCTCACCAAGACTTTATGGCAAAAGGGCCAGATGCAAGCTGTTCTGCCCTGCTCAGCAGGGTACCGTGCTTCGAGTCATAAAAAGTCCTGAAGAAAGCAGGCTATTCAAATCCATGAAATGTTAACTCCCTGATGGGATCATCTCCATCAAAATTGATTATTAGTCTATAGCCAGTGTGCTAGGTTCTAGTCCCATTTCTGCTTACCAGCTGTGTGCCCCTGAGGAAGGCATTTAATATCTCAAAGGCTATGTTTTTCTCTGCCAAATGGGCTTACTTTCTACCAGATCCAAAGATTATTGGGAGGCTAAGATACAGGGACAAATGTGGAAGTGTTTTTAGAAAAAGAAAAGCAACCAAAACACTAGTTCAATTTAGTCTTCCTCAAACAAGCATTTTCAAGTGTCTGCACAAACAATGTTTACTCTGAATCCTCTCTTTACTGCCAAGGAGAAGTTTCTGTGTGTCTCTACATCTAGACTGTCACCACTGCTAAAATAGAAGGAGTGTCCATGCGTGACCCTGACGCTTGGAAGAACACTCTCCCTTTTATATAAGAGTTCGCACAAAGCTGCCACTGGTATTATATGAGAGAGGAGGAGTTCCCCACCCCAAGAGTCCGGACACGCTTTAACTGTCAGGAATCCCCTGGGGAGGTCACTAAGGACCGGCACAGCCAGGTGGTGCAGTTTCCCAGCCAGTACCATTTAAAGGTCGTATTCCATATTTAGGCCCAGGGATAGGCTGGCCAATGTTCCCTCAGCTACTATTCAGTAGAGAACGTTGCGTTTTTTATTCCTCTTCAAACACAAATAAATTGTGGCCACTTCCACCTAAACCCAGAATGAAGAATGATTTTTTTGAGTGTAAAGTAACAAAAACCAAAACCACCATGAGATACCACCCATCAGGATGGCTACTATCAAAAACAAAAACAAAAACAAACAAAAAACAGTGTGGGTGAGGATGTGGAGAAATTGGAACACTTGGGCACTGTTGGTGGGAATGTAAAAAGGTGCAGCTACTGTGGAAAATAATGTAGCAGTTTCATAGATAGATAGATAGATAGATAGACATAGAATTACCATATAATCCAGCAGTTCCAATTCTGGGTTTATACCAAAATAATTAAAAACAAAGACTCAAAGAGATATTTGTATATTCGTGTTCACAGCATTATTCATAAGAGCCAAAAGGTGGAAGCAACTCAAGGATCTATTGACAGATGAATGGATAAACAAAGTGTTGTATATACATACAACGTTAAAAAGGAAGGAAGTTCTGACACAGACTACAATGCGGATGGACCTTGAAAACATGCTCAGTGAAATAAGCCCATCACAAAAGGGCAAATAGTTCATGATTCCACATATACAAGGTACCTAGGAGAGTCAAATTCATAGAAAGAGAAAACAGAAGGATGTTTACCAGGGCCTGGAGGAGGGGAGAATGGGGAGTTAGTCTTCAATGGATACAAAGCTTCAGTTTTGCAAGATGAAAAAGTTCTGGAGATGGATGGAGGGGATGGTTGCATGGAAGTGTAAATGTCCTGAGAAACCACAGAGCTGTACACTTAAAGATGGTTAAGATGGTATATTTTATGTTATGTTTTACCATAATTTTTTTAAGTCATAGACGCTAATATATGTAATGCTGTTTGGGAACTTTCTAGAGAGAAAATAGGCTAACCAGACAATTGTGGACAGAGAAAAGTGCCATGTTAAGGTTTCCTGGCTACATTAAAGGCCTGAGCACAGGAGATTTTATCGCTGAGGAGGAAAGAAGTATATCCCTAAAGGGCATCTGAGTCCAAGCTTTCTGCTGACTTTCAAGAATGAGCTGGTCCTGCTTCAAGTGTCCAGTCCATAGGTGAGGATCAAAATCACAAACAAATACGTTGTTCTTCTCTGGTTCACCTTTGCAGAAATTCTTGTTCTCTTTCCATTTCTGAAAGAGGTACGTATTTGCACCACATGGAAAATGAAGGTGTTTTCCCTGCCAGAGAAGGAGATGAAATGTTTGCACAGTAGAAGAACTCAGAGCATATGTGAATCTAAAGTTCTTTGGAAAAATCCAAGATTCATGGAAACTTTTCTGTGCTAGGCAGGAGCCCATGGTTTGTTACGCACGCCCACCACCCAGGCTCCCAAGACTGCTGCCACCATGAATTTTTGAGCCTTCATACCGCACTCAAAGCTCTTGTTCCCCAGTTCCTTTTCTCGAAAAAACCACCAATAAATACTTCTCTGTAAATGCAGAAGAATACCAAAATGAAAGATTCTGAGTATGCACTGTTGATAAGTGCATTGGTTAAGCTCAATAATTATCTCTTTCCTTATTTCTTTTCCTCTTCCCCAAAGGATTTGAGGTTAGTACCATGTGGTTAGAACATTTTAAAAATTGGATTTGGTGCTATGATCCACAATTTTAAATGACAACAATTTTTATGGACCCTAAGTCGATGGAGTATTCAAGGTACCGTAATCAAAATATCATGAATCATCCCTTTGGCTTTTATTATTTTTTTTTAAGTTGAAAATAGACTTGTACATACTAGCAAGGAGCAGAATGTGGTAAGTGTGATCCTATTGGGATAAATCCTTTAAAGCATTTGCATATATGTTGATATGCAAATAAAAACTTCTAAAAGAAATCACAAGAAATGATCAACAGTGTTTACTGTGGAGAGAGAAACTTGAATTGGGACCTCAGAGTAATTTCTGTCCATTTTGAAGTTTTCTGTACAGTTTGAATTTGCTACCCCAGGCTAGTACGTGTATATATACATTCATTCATTCAAGATAAAATGTTGGGTACGCTCGGAGGAGTAAGACAGAACCCCTGACAGAGAGTTTCTTATAATCTAGTAAGACAAACTGATGAGTACATTATTAAATAATTATGTGTATGCTGTAATTGTTTAAGAACGTGGGTTCAAATTCTGAGTTGGCCATTTTCTAGCTGTGTGATTTTGGGCAAACTATTTACTCTTTCTGTGCCTCAATTTTCATCTGCAATAGGATAATCGTAGCTCCTACATCATCACGTTTTTATGAGCATTGAATGAGCATATGTAAAGCACTTAGGATAGTGCCAGGCACATGGGAAGCTCTCACTAAACTCCATGTTATTATGGGAAAGATGCGAGATAGGTAACACAGCAGCACAGGGCAAAGAGGGATTTCTTCTGCCTGGGTCTTGGGTTATCAAAGGCTTTGAAGTGAAGTTGCTGCTTGAGCCAGGACCTCAAAGATAAATCGTTTTTTGCCAGTGAATAGAAGGGAAAGGACATTTCAGGGAAAGAGAACAGTGTGAGAAAGGGCAGGGAGATGTGGTTGCCTGGACAGCAGCCCAAAAGAGGCAGTTTGAACTCCTGAACTTTCCTTCCAGGAGCGTCTCAAGGAAATGAAAAAGAAAGAGCAACTTTGTTCATTTTTAAAGTCCAGTACGTAATTTGTGTAAAGTCTGACCCTTCATATGGCATTTCAGACTCACTTGTTAAATTGCTTTTTTATAGTCTTCTTGGTAGAAGTTCACACCTGATCAAACATCTGTAAATGAACTAGTATAAAAAATGAAAATCCTGAAATATAAAGCAGATACCTACACAGACCTCCAGAGCACAGACATGCAGGATGGAGCAGGCCTCACACCTCTGCAATCCAATTGACACCTGCTTCTGGGGTCAAGTCATTTGCAACACAGTTTCGTATTGGGAAATGGCCTCGTGATGGGCCTGCCTCAGCACCACTAAATGGGATTCAAGGCAGAGTCTAGCACATCATCACATTCCCCTGGTTGTCCCCAAATCTGAGTTTAGACTAGGACCTTGCACTCCTCAACTCAAAGTCACGTTGAGTGGGCACCTACGTGTTTGAGATTGCACTAAGTCTAGATCGATCCTCACAAGGACCCTATGGGAAAACATTCTGATTTCCTTCTTGTAGGGGAAGAATTGAGCTTCTGAGAAGTTAAACAATTTGCCCAAGCTCCCGGCCAATAGTTAGGATTTGTATCCATGTCTTCTTATTCTGCGTTCAGTGCTCTTTTCACTATCTGCTGCCTCCTCTGAGAAATGCCTTAAACACAGCATGTCAAGATGGCAGCCTCCCAGTATCAGAAAGTGTTAGAGATGGAAGAAATCCTGGATGTCTACCTGTGGTCTCCAACACATACACGGAGAACCCCCTCATTGCCCACGATTCCAGACGCAGCCTCGGCATTGTGTGGAGACTGACTGTGTCATAGATTGCCTATCCAACAGCCTTCTCCCATCTTCCCTTCTCACAGACACCTGTGCTATTACATAATATGCTACATCCTTCAACCTCCTTTGCAAATGGGGTAGTCATGGAGATATAAACATAAAAGAATAAAAAGCTTTCAAGAAAAATGTTTTTGCCCTTCCATTGCCCCTCCTTCTTCAAGCTTTAAGAAAAGCAGATTTTGTGGCAGGAGCTCCAGCAACCACCTTGAGACCACGCAGAAAAGGCCAGAGAATTTCAGAGACCTTGGCTATAAACCAACACCTCTGGGCTTCTTTATTGTGAGGGTCTAAATCTTTATGTGTTTAATCCCCCATAGCTAGAGCTCTCTGTCTAGAAGTTACATAAAATTCCTAAGTGATATAGTGGCTAAATAATAGTACAAACTGAATGTGGGACTATTGTTCAAATGTTTGTTTATACTGGTGTGGTGAGTAAAATTCAGACTTACTTTAAAGAACTGCTGAATATAAATAGCTTTCAGTCATGTATTTTCCCAACAGGAAATAACAGAAGTATCACTGCTATTATAAGGGAGTCTGTGAACTTTTTTCTTTTACATTAATAAGGTTGGAAGTCACTAATCTCATTAGATCCTTAAGTGACTTTTTAAGTCCAGTTCTCTAAATTCATGATGGGGTTCTCTTTCCACCATTCCACTGGCATCACTTTGGACTTGCTATTACAGACAGATCATACTAGTAAGCAGTGAGCAAAAATGGGAAGCTAATTTTGAGCAAAATTCTTGGGGCTTCTTAGGGAAAGCCAGCACTCTTCACAAAGAAGACTCTTCAAAGGGCAGAAAGTGCAGCTAAATCTTGGGTTATATCCTTGAGTCACATCCATCCACATGGGAGAAAACACTCCAGTTAATTTTATGCATAAAGATTAGCATATCAAATGTCTGTCAGTGAGGAATGATGGACAGAAGGAAGAAAGGAAGGAAGGAAGGAAGGGAGGAAGGAAGGAAGGGAGGAGGGAAGGAAGGAAGGAAAGAAGGAAGGAAGGAAGGAAGGAAGGAGGGAAAAAATGGAGGGTGGGAAGAAAAGACCAATGCGTAGTATTTAAAAGAAGCAGAACAAACAACATTCCTGTGAACTGGAAGGCTGAGGTGCAATTTCCCCATCTTTTATAATAGTCCCTTAGAGTGTGAAAAGAGGGCCACCGTTTCACAGGTAAAATTGTGAATTTGAAAGCAATTAAATATAGTGATTTTTCCCACCCAGCTACAGAATTGAATGTGCCAAATAATTTAGTATTAATTGACTGTGAAAATGCATGGCATTTTATAGCCCTGAATTTCTTGCCTGTGTTTAGTGATTTATTAATTATAAATGACATGTTATATTTCACAGTTTGTCTTTCTGTTATTTTCATTAGAGTAAGTTCTTAACAATTCCAAGTTCAGGTACCTGAGAAGTCTATTAAAAAAGTATGAAATTTGTTTAAAAAGAAGTGCAAATTTAATCCAGTTCTTTTAATTCTGTAATACAAATTAATAGCTAATAAAGTATGGTTCAAGTACATGCCATATTAGATTCACATTGACAAGCAGCATTTGCAATCAGAAGAACTAGTTTGTCTTTCTACGTGTAAGTTCTAATAATATCCTTGAATATTTTCTCTCTTACCTAGGTTGCTAATCTACAATCTTGTTTACACTAATTTTTTTAATCAAATCCTCCCTCTGCCAAGTAGAACAAAGGTAATTTTTTCTTAAGCAAATCCTCTCCTGCCAAGTTGAACAAAGGTAAACTTTAACCAAGTCCATTATCACTAATTATAGGTTAGCAAAATTTGACTACATGAGGTTTTACTGTGTGACTGTGATGTCAGTGCTCTCATATTTAATGAAAATTGGGGTGGGTTTTTTTTTTATAAATTAAGTGAAGTAAAATCACAGCTGATATATTTGTAAATGTATCAGTAGGGCCTTTCCGGTTCAAAACTTACCTCCTCAATGTACTCTTCCCTAACTCCACACTCTGCTCCTTCTTTAAACCCCATTAAAATAACAGTAAAGGGATTTGTGAAATGACAAAAACACACACAAAAAAAAAAATGAAAGGAGATGACAGTAATAGACTTTTGGAAGTGGGAGGCAGATGGATAAGTGGTAATCAATCGGGCACCTGCAGGAGAGCTGAATCCTAAGACAACAGAGGAAAACATTGAGAAGTAACTTAAATTGTCCCACAAAACCCCATAACATCACCTGGAAACCTTCAAATATACTGATCTCTAAGTCCTATTCCCAAAAATTGCAGTGTAATTGGTCTGGCATGTGGCCTAAAGTTTGGACTTTTTTTCAGATTTCCTAGGCGATTCTAACATGCAGACAAATTTTGGGATCCCTGCCCTAACATGAAAAACAGAGATTTAAAACTAACAAAACAAAGCAGTTAGAGGAAATAGAGATTATGTGGAGAAAAGAAAACTTTTTAAAAAACTCATCACTATCCTCAGAGAAATAAGAGAATGTATTAAATCTATGTAACAAGAACAGGATTCATAAAAAAAGAAACACTCAGAGAACTAAAAAGAGTTCTTGGAAATTAAGACTATGATAGTAGACAAGGAAATTTAAAGAAAACTTCCACAATAAAGAGTGTCATTGAAAGCAGAGCAACCAGATATATAAAATAAAAATGAAGTGAAAAGATAAGAAATTTAGAAGACTAGGAGATCCAACATTCAAATAATAGGAACTCCAGAACAAGGAAATATGAGATTGTCCAAGAAAGTTTCCCAGCTTGAAAGATGTAAGAGCCCAGAAAACATCCCACACAATGGATGAAACACCTGTACAAGGCCTATCATTATGAAATTTCCAAATTTCGGGGGCAAATAGGGTCTCTCACAGCTGCTAGAGAGAAAAATAATATGCCACATACAAAGGATCTGAATTCTGAACTTCTTTGGACTTTTCCATAGTAATATGAAAACAAGAAGACAAGTTACAATGCCTTCTAAATCCTGAAAAGAAATTATTTCCAGTCTAGAATTATACACCAGATAAACCATTATCCAAGTGCATATGTAAAATAGTCATTTTCAGACATGAAAGATCTCAAAATATTACATCCCTCCATCACTTCTCAGGAAACTACCAGAAGATGTGGCCTATCTAAACAAAGGAGTAAAACAAGAAAGAAAAACAAAAGATATCTACCAGAGGATACCCAATATAGGAGACAGGAGACAGGGTTTTTCTACACTGATGGGGAGCAGAAATCCTAGGATATCAACCGTGCTTCAGGCCTAGAGGGCAACCAGCGTAGAATGAATTAAAGTTCAGACTGATCAGAAGTCTCTGGGAGAAATTCCTTCAAGAATATAAAGTCAATAGGATACTTAATATATCTGAAATTTTGTAGAAAAGATTTAGACAGTTAATAGTTTGGTTTTGAATTAATGACAAAATTTTTTTAAATAAACAAATTTTTAAAATCAAGGCAACCAGTAACTCCAGCGAAAAGAAAAGGCTGAGCAAGAAATGAAAATACACAATGAAGGGGAACCCTCTTACACTGTTGGTGGGAATGCAAGTTGGTACAGCCACTTTGGAA
The DNA here is from genome assembly GCF_004348235.1 of Phoca vitulina. NCBI lineage: Eukaryota > Metazoa > Chordata > Mammalia > Carnivora > Phocidae > Phoca > Phoca vitulina. The sequence goes on from NW_022589734.1 coordinate 3,572,150, forward strand.
AACAGTGTGGAGGTTCCTCAAAAGTTTAAAAATAGAGCTACCCTATGACCCAGCAATTGCACTACTGGGTATTTACCCCAAAGACACAGATGTAGTGAAAAGAAGGGCCATATGCACCCCAATGTTCATAGCAGCAATGTCCGCAATAGCCAAACTGTGGAAAGAGCCGAGATGCCCTTCAACAGATGAATGGATAAAGAAGATGTGGTCCATATATACAATGGAATATTACTCAGCCATCAGAAAAGATGAATACCCAACTTTTACATCAACATGGATGGAACTGGAGGAGATTATGCTAAGCGAAATAAGTCAAGCAGAGAAAGTCAATTATCATATGGTTTCACTTATTTGTGGAACATGAGGAATAACATGGAGGACATTAGGAGAAGGAAGGGAAAAATGGGCGGGGGGAATTGGAGGGAGAGATGAACCATGAGAGACTATGGACCTGAGAAACAAACAGGGTTTTAGAGGGGAGGGGGGAGGGGGGATTGGTTAGCCCGGTGATGGGTATGAAGGAGGGCACGTACTGCATGGAGCACTGGGTGTTATACGAAAACAATGGATCGTGGATCACTACATCAAAAACTAATGATGTATTGTATGGTGACTAACATAACATAATAAAATTTAAAAAAAAAAAAAGAAAAAGAAAATACACAATGAAGCTCTACATTGCTCTCAGTCATGAATAGAATTTTCCAAAATCACAATAATTGAAACACTGAAAATTTATTTAACCAAAAATTACAATTATGTTGGGAGAATGAGGGGAATAGGCAGGACATAAAAGGTGTGTGTGTGTGTGTGTGTGTGTGTGTGTGTGTGTGTGTGTGTGTGGTGGAGGCGGGTGATGAAAGAGACTTAATCTTTATCTTTCTTTCTACAGCATTCAATTAAAGAAGCCTAATTATGAAATGGAAAAACAACATATAGATGTTATTTAGACATATGGTGGTAAATGACAAAAAGAATCAGCTAAAACAAATAAAAATGCTTACCTCTGATGAGGGGGAAGTGGGGAATAAGGGTAGGGACTGCTGTTTCTCACCAAAAATTTTATAGAACTTTATGACTCTTTAAATTATGTGAATGTAAAATGAATATAAAAAATTTATATGAAAAATATGAAGATTTTTATATAAAAATATTTTATGTATCTTATATATAAAATATTTTAATTATGAGTGAGCTACCCCAATTTTGGCAAGAAAATTTGAGACCCTGTTATATCACCTTAATAATTCACTTTTACATTTAATAATTCACATTTTTTCAATGATACACCAACTTCTCATATTGTTACTTCTCTAATTAAAAAAATAAGTTGTGTGATGTCTGATAATTATTAAGATGACTAAGGTTTTAAAGGTAAGCTTTCTCATCCCTGTAGAGCATCAAAAAGAGTGTATTTTAAAGCTTGCAGTGAAGTAAATTCGCTCAAGCAATTCAGCATTCAAATATTTGAAAGTACAAAAGATGCAAAGATCTTTCAATAAAACTGGGTGACTGCCCTCACACTAGGCTACCTTGAAGTTTTCTTTCTCACTGACACCCTAGGGTCTGCATTTGTTCTTTCATTTGCAAACACTTCTCCAAATTTCCTCTTCATTCATGGCTTAGTCAAAACACCTCATAAAGTTGGGGCTTTTCACATCCTCAATAAGGGCTCAGGTAGAAGTGGTTGGGCTGTGGGTAACTCTGGCTCCAGGCATATCTGGCTAGACAGATACCTTTCATTAGTTTTGCTGGCTCTCAGGGGAGCCTATTTCTGGGCTCTTCTACACAAAGTTATATTGACTGTTTCTGATATTCCTTACACTGGCTCTTAAAGATTACTTTGTCTTCCTTTAGTCCCCCTGTAGCCAAGAATGATGTTTCTCCTTCTCACCTAGCGCCTGTGCTGGTGATCTAGACACGTCAAGGACGTTCCGGTGGCTGCTTAGTCATCATCATCCAAATGTTCCTGCTCCTGAGGGTCCAGCGGGGGCTTACTCTGGGTTAGGGATTTGTTAAGGAAAAACAACAGGAATCCCAGAGGGTTCAGACTTATAGGAGCTGTGAAGGGGTGCTCTAACATTGAACCAGCTGAGAAGAAACCAAGCAGAAAGGCATCTAAAGATCTTAGTCACCCCGTGCTGAGAAACCGAAATGAGAAGGGTCACTGAGAGCCATAAGGGAAATCGTGGAGGAAAGAAGAAAGTCTCTTTTTTCTTTTGCCAAGTAAACTCACACTACAGAAATTCATCCTTTACACCTTTATGGCCAAGACATTAGACCTAAATAATCCAAGACATTTGAATCTACTCAACAGTTCATTATTTACCAGAGATCTTCAGGGAGTCCATTTCATCGCCATGGAGTGAACCTATAGACCACAATGTGGTCTAATTTTCTAAACACTGTATGTAACACAGCAGCAGACAAATGAAAAATTAGTTCATGTCTTGATGATGATTAAGACAGGCAGGGAAATCCTCATGGAGAATCCTCATATTCTATTAAGAAACATAATTTTTTAAGTTCAAGCTCATGACACAAACAACTCAAGCTTACTAAAACTATATATAAAATTAAGAATATATTGTGTGGCTAAGCAGGATGCTAGACCTAGCATCTTTTGAATTAAATCTTGGCGTGCAGAGCACTTTTTAAAATAATCTCATGTATCTGGGGGGAATATAAATCAGAATTCAGCATATCTCAGGATTCAATATATTAAAACAATCAAAGAATCCTACATTCTGGAGGGGCACACAAATGTGTCTCATTCAAACCCCTTTTATAATATCCCTGACAAATAGTTATCCAGCTACAAGCTCATGACTTCATGATCATGTTCCAATATGGAATGACCTCAGTGTTTGGAAGGTTCATTCTTATATACCAAGGTCAGCATTCTTGGTCTCATTTTCAAGACACTGACATTGAATTTACCAAGGAGCAAGTTGGTGCTGGGCTGTTTTCTCTTGGCTGACTTCTCTCCTTATCGGTTGTACATACTATGAAATGTCTCACGGAGTTGAGAGGCGCTAAAGCATTTCTAAAAAGACTAAGAAATAATCAGCATCTCCAATGTATTTAGGAAATGTATAATGCTTGTTGAAGTCCAAAAATGGTACTGAGACTCTGCAACTATAGAATTGCAAAAAAGTACAATGTTTCAAGTTACAGACAGATGTAATAAAAAGCAGAGAAGATGGAGGAGGTGAGAGAAAGAAGGAGCTCTGGGCACACAAAGCCATAGCCATTTGCCAGGAAATAGTTGTAAGTGTTTGGAGACTGTAGGTGAGTGGTTTTCGTGAAACCAGATCTCAGTGTTAGGTGTCTGCTTAACTAAATTCCATCCTTGGTGCACTCCCCTAGCCATTGAGAAAGTTACTCACTCCAACTTAGAGGACACAGAAGCCCTGCCCAGAGTTGTAGGGCCATTACAAGAGATGAGAAAGCATAGTGAAAAGCAGGAGTGGCTCAAAGGAACCCCAGACCAAAGCAGCCCTCACACCCTTGGCTTTTTTTTACTATATAATTAACCAAATGGTAACTCAAGCTAAAACAAATTTCTATGTAAATATCTTAAGACGGGATTATTACCTTACAGCAGGAAAGACCAATTTTGTGGTATATAATACTTCGGAATTATAAATATGCGTCAGATACCGTTACCTGAAATGTGGCCCTAGTAAAGTCCACTGTGTGGTTTCAGAGAGCGTAGGCACAGGCAGATGGGTGGAACCCCAAGGGCCTGGAGAATTGGCTGTTTCTGGTCTCTTTGGCAATCTTTACTAATCTTAGAGAACTGGCTCCGTTAACTAAATCGAAGTCAATTGCTACTACCCTTTAAAACAAATACAGTGGGTCCACTGTTCTGCCTCAAACACAAAAACTTAGGATTCTACTAATCTAAGAGCCTGAACACAAGGCAGGAACAAGACACAGGGAAGCCCCAGGAGGCTTTTGGGTAGAATGGAAATTGAGAAGAGTGGGGAGCATGCCACGGGAAGAGGCTGCCCCAGAGCTGGTAACAGGGAGGCACTAGAAAGCTCCTCGGGAGTCTCAGACACAACCTCCCCCATAAGTGGGTGGGAAGCCCCCAATGGACAGGCATTTTTTCATAGACAACAAAAGGCAGTGTTTTCAAAAGTTCAGAATACCTACGAATTACTAGGGGCGGTTCCTAAACATAAGGATCAGAAATTCTGATTTTATGGGTCTGGGATAGAGCTCAGAAATTTAAAAAAAAGAGAGAGAGAGTAACCTGGTTGGTTCATATCTTCTCCTTTTACTTCTTGTAATTATCACTATTATTAGCTAGCATTTACTGAGGACTTCATAATGGCCTGGCCCTGCTCTTATTTAAGCCACCTCAACCTTGTAAATGCTCATTTTTCTTCCATTCCACACACAAGTAAGCCGAGGCACCGAAGAGTGAGGTAATGACTCCAAGACCACTTGGGTAGTAATTAGCAGGGCTGCTATCTCGATTTTTCAAGGTAACCCACGTGCCATAAAATCCTCACAAGTAGCATCAGACAGTGGGGGACAAGTCTCGGGGCAGCATGCATGCTTCGTTTCTTCCTGTTTGTCTTAAAGTATTTTTCGGACGTAAGACACATGGGGTACAATGACACCTGCCTGTTTGCTGCACAGTGGAAGGTTTGCACCTTGACCTCTGGAGGGGCTGTTTCTGTCTTACCTAATCATGTAATGTTTGAAGAAAGAGCTTAAAAATAAAAGAGTTTGGGGGCACCTGGGTGGCTCAGTTTGTTAAGCATCTGCCTTGGGCTCAGGTCATGATCTCAGTGTCCTGGGCTCGAGCCCCACGTGGGGCTCCCTGCTCAGCGGGGAGTCTGCTTCTCCCTCTCCCTCTGATGCTCCCCTTGCTTGTGCTCTCTCTCTCTGCGTGTCAGATAAATAAAAATCTTAAAACAAAAATAAAAAATAAAAAAATAAGAGTTTGATAATGCCCAGCCTTCGGGAGAGTCAAGCTCCTCTATCAGGCTCTCCGAGGCCTCGGCCCACCTATTTTCCCACGTCAGCTCCTGCCACTTCCCCTTTTACCCATCTGCATGCTGGGCCCTGCTCAACAACGCATTTTCTTCCAGCTGTGACTTTGCTCACTGCCCCAAGCCCCGCTGCCCCGCCCTGTTCCCATCATGCCGGGCTAGGCTGGGACTCCCGCTGCGGCTGAGGTTGGGAACCAATTGGGGCATCACAGGATGTGTTTCTCTTCTGTTCTGGTTATCACTGTGCACCGAAAGTCCTCCGTGCTGGCGGGCTTCTCTTCACAACTTGGAAAACCAGGAAATTCACACCTGCATTTTCTTGATCTTCCAATCAATTCGCCGAGCCCCCACCTCCCAATCAGCGGACTCTCTGGCCTCCTCCACCCATCCCCACCCGAGTCCCATGAGAGAGAAGCTGGCGAACATTCCTGGCGCCCGTAGTTTCAGGTTTCTGCAGCTCTGCCTTCGGTCGCTGCGTCCCCACTGAGCCATCACAGGGCCCACCCAGCATGACAATGAAGCTGTTGCTTGCTGGTCCCCGTGAGCGCCCTGGAGCCCTGCGTTCCAGTCCACCAGCTGCAATCACACCGGAGGTTCCCGGGCGTTAGCTCCCAACCCCCGTCACAAAACACGTCCTGTGCAGCCTTAATTGTGAGCCACGCCCCATTGCTGTGCAAATAAAACTACAGGAAGCCCAGAGAAATTTGAATTTCAGAGAAGCAATGAGTAAATTTAGGGTTATTTATGTATGTCTCAAATGTTACATGAACAGACTTACACTAAAAATGATGCACTGTTTATCTGAAATTCAAATTTCACTGCGGGTCCTGAACTTTATTTGGCAACCCTACCCTAGCCCCTGCCTACAGCAGTGGGCCAGACCCCCCCAAGGGGAGTTTCTCTTTAGGCCTCTTTGGATCTTTTCCAGACTGGAGACTTTAGTTCATCAGATGTGTTTTAATAACTTTGGGGACAAAAGCGAAGGTCTCATTTTGTTTCTAGGAGGCTCCTCCTCAGGGGCATTTTTCAGCATTTATCCACCAAGACCATTGGGAGAGGAGTTTTTGCCCAACTACAAAGGAACCCGTTGAAACCTATCTGGGAGGCAGTGGTTTCTGTGATTTTCTTATTTACATAACCCAGAAGGGTTACTCAAGCAATTTCTCCCAGCAGGACCACTGGGCCCAAGACAACTTTTTACCTCCATCCAGATGGAGATGCATTTGGCAAATGCTAGCTTTTCTTCTCCCTAAAGCACTGCCTTCCCAGGAAACCCACTGAGATTTTGCAAATGCATTATTTACATTCTTAAGAATGAACTCTTAGCAGTTCAACAAGAACAAATGGAGAGCAGACTAAGAGCAAGTTCTCGGTTCAGGCGAGTCGTCCACATTCAGTGTGTGGTTCACACACCAAACAAGGAAGCTCTTCCAGGAGGCAAATGGCCTGAAAGCCAGTGTTTTCCCGCGGCTAAGCCTAAGGAACGGATGCCTTTTTCTTCTCCCATAAGTGATGTCAGCTGACCAAGACGTCAGTCCATGGGGCATGTAGAAGGATGTTCCCACAAATCTACGCCTTAGAGGGAACGCTTTTCAAAATGTTGCACAAAGGTACTTTCCCGGCTCAGAGTGACCCTCTGTTCCAGGAGAGTTGCCCAGCACAGGGGGAGAAAGGATGAGGAAACATCGAGAGGAAGCAAGTCTCACAAACCCAGTTTTCCTTAATTACAACATCGAACCAAGGACTCCAAAGAGCCACAGGAGCAGGTCCTTATGTGGTTAAAGGCGCTGGCGTTTGCTGAAGAGGCTAATTTTCAGCCCACATTCTCTTACTCAGCACTTTTAATCAAAATAATCAGTCCAGTGTCTGAGGAGGGATGGGGAATGAATAGGGCAGTGTAAGAATCCCTTGTTGCTAATGAAATATTTAAAAATCCAGGACAGGGATGGCCTGTACTATTTAATACAGAAGAGACTCTTACCATGCCCCTCCATACCCTGGTGGGGTTTTTTTTTTTATTTGCAAGAGGAAAAAAATAGAATTTATGCACCTTAAAAAAATATGAAGTGAAAAATTATCCATTAGCACAGCAAAGACCTATTTCCAGGAAACAGGTTTTAAAAGAAAATTCCTGACGTCCTGAGGTTAAAACCAGGAGGTGTCATGACTTTGAAAGTGAACGATGAAAGAGCCACTGTGTCCAGGTGCGTACAGGCTTGCCTCGTTTCATCTGTTAAGCGAGGCTGGTTAAATCCTTGGTTGTGGTCCAAAAATATCCTGGCAGTTAGCATCTTGCATTAAAATTTATAAACCACGAAAGACCTTTTCTTAAAGAAAAGTTAATTCAGGCTGGATGGCCTGGAAAAAAAAAAAAAGTATTTAAAAGGGGTAGTCATCAGAAGTGGTTATATGGAAAACTAGAGGTAAGTAATACTTTTTACTCCCCTAAAACATACTAAAAATATAGCAATAGTAATTTCAGAAGGAAGGGAAATGGCACCAAGTATAATTTCATTTCTAAGAAGTCCCTGGAATTGCCAGAATTGACTTTTCGGGGCAACAAAATAATCGTAGGAATATTAGCAGGAAATCGGAGTTGTCGTGTGCATGGAAACAGGCTGCCCTTTGCTCTCTCCACTCCGGAGCCAGCTACGAGGTTCCTCCCTCTCCAGACTCTACTTAGGCAGGTCTGGAGGGGCACTCAGCCCTTTCCCTCCATGTCTCTCTGCTGTGCCTCCTTCTTTAGTTCACCTATTCGATCCGCCTTTATTGAGCACCTCCTGTATGCTGTCTGGCTCTATCTATTCTTGCTCATCCTGCAGAAGCAAACTGAAGCACCATGTGCTCAAAGAGGCCTCCGTGAGCTCCCTGCAGATTAGGTCAAGTCCCCCGGCCTCTGTGCTTCTCTTCGCCCTCAGCTCTCTTTTCAATGGCCTGACTTCTCTGGGAGGTGGTGCGGGCGGAGGGGAGATGGTTTCTTTCACTCACAGCTGCATCCACACCCCCTCACCACACACCGGGTACCCACTGGCAAAATGAATAAACTCCAAACACCGCGATTCGAGTTTCACAGGCCCATTTTATCTGGTTCATCTTTTATTCCGAAAGGACTTGGAGATTCGGCTCCGAAATTGGAGTTTTAAGGGATTGGTAAAGAATAGAAAGTGGCAGCAAGGAGAGGGTACTCATAACAGTAGATGGCCATGACGTGCTCTCTTCTACATGGTAGTGAGGTTGTCAGCAGGCAATCTGAGCAGATGACTCCATTTCTGCATAAACCTAAGTGGGAGGAGAGAAAGCCCCAAACAACAGTGGTCTGCAGGCCCGTCCCACAGGAGGTCGGCCTGGACCAGCCTGCTGGCTACACTTGGAGAATTACAGTCCCCAAGAACCCGCTTGAATTTGCCCGATTCATACAGTCAGACCTTTCAACCTTGACTAAATGATAAGCCTCTCGAGTAACAGTAACAATAATATTAATGTGAGCTACCATTTATTGAGTGCTCAGTATGTATCAGACAGAGTGCTGAGGGCTTTATACACAGTGTCTATGTATTCTGCATAGCAGCCAGCGTGAGAGCAGTATTATTAAACCCATATTTCAAATACCTACTCAGCAAGCTACAGGAATTGACATAGGTCCAACAGCTAATCATGACGGGCACCGTAAATCCCATTTCTTTGGCCTCCTCTATAGATCCTAGCAGGTATCTGGGCACTTGGGAAGCATTTCATAAATCTTTTCCAGTTGGCCTGAGCAGAACAGTACAATTCCTTGCATTTCTGGAGACAGTAGTCCCACCTGGGCCCACACACACAGCCAGAATCCATCTGAGCTGGACGCTGGTCTTGACGGAGTTCATTGGCCAGCTCCGCAGTGACCCTAGGGAATGCCGTTCTGTGCCAGGCCATGCGGAGTGAACCCTGAAGCTGCTGGAGTCTTGGGAGGAGGTGAACTCAACATTCTGGGAGGCTAATGGAATCTTTTGCCAATGCCATAAAACTGAAAATCTAGAGGGCTTTGCAGTAATGGCCAAAGGGACTGCACCGTGCTTCATTTCTGCTGAGAGTGACCTCACACTGAAGAAGGTGCGGGCTTCGCTCCACCTGACCTTGGTTGTTCCTCCCAAACATTCTTTCGTTGACAACCTTCCTTGACCCTCTGTCCCCAACTGCTGTCTCGATCTATTTGTGGATATGTTCAGAGCTAAGAACACTGGGGTTGGATTTTATTCAGTGTCTCAAATACATTCAAGGAAGGCTTACTTCATTATAATTCTTCAGACAGGGACAGGCCCTCCCACCTGCTTGCATGTCATGCAAAATGATTCTCAATTCTTCTTTAAACCTTTGTATTATATCTTTCTTCTTTTCGGATTATTTTTAAATCTGTTGGTTTTATTCTGGGTGAATCCTCTTTTGCTACCTTAACTACCTAGTGTATCTTCTACCCAACTGTAAAGAAGCCAACGTTCTCTCTTCTCTCACTGGGTATGAAAGAACCAAATTTTTAATCCTACGAAACATTTCTCCTTTTAGTCTTGATGGAGCTGACATGAAGAAAGAAGAGTTATGGTGGAAATGGAAATATATACGTAAAAACTATAGTTTCCCACAATTTTCCGTGAATTCATAATCCCCAGAGACCAAACAAGCAACAGGAGGGTCAAGAAGTTCTGTAATATCAGCTGACAGTTATGCAGCATGGACTCAGAACAAAAATCATCTCATCTGTGTGTATTATTACCAGTTTATTCTATAGATAAGGAAACTCAAGTGGTCACAGGACTAATTTCACTATAAGTGGTAGGGGTGATGAGTACTCAGGCCAGATAGTTCAAAGTTTCATATATTTTTATAGTCTAACCAACCCACAGCAATGACACAACATCACCTTCTTAGTTGCCAATTGGCATCTGCCGATACGAATAAGTTTAGGGATAGAAGAAGGGACGTGAGCTGGCTATCAATCAAATGGTTTCCCTTGAACATTGCTAACCACATTTCTCGTAAGAATCCCCTGAAAGGTGATTAGAAACACAGATTCCCAAGCTCCACTCATGGAGATTCTGCTTCAGTGTCTTTCGAGTGGCTGGGGATCTGTACACTCCCCAAGCCCCCTAGGTGATCCTCAAGAGACTTTGAGACATGCTGTCTTCGAACAGCGTTTCTCTTCCCAGATAAACAAATTCTCAGAGAGTTACATAACATAGTCAAGGTCACTTATCTAATGTGAGTGGCAAAGGCCAGATGGACCCACAGACTCCAGATACCAATGATCTTTCCACTTGACCCTGAGAGCTTCTGAACCAAAAGCCATCCTAGGACCCGCGCCAGGGGAAGGCGATGGGTCCAGCTCCTTCACACCACAAGTGCTCATGCTTACGTGCCAGGAAGCACCTGTGGAAGAAGTAACTCCGGGACCAGGTAGAATCTCAGGGATTAGTCCTTTACTCAGCACATATGTGGCTTTCAATTAAACCGCCTGTTGCTTTGCCGGCAAGAGCCGACCAAGGGATTTCCATGACGCAGAGCCTCATCAGAGGGCTACAAACTCTCAAATGGGCAAGGAACTTGATATCCACACCCGCCTCTGAGAGTGTGACCTTCACAGGGAAAGCAGGCCATTCCTGGCACTTCACAAGTTCTCTCACCCAGCTAATCTCACTGGCCGGAATGCAAGCTTCGTATTTTGTCTGCCTGGGAAATCTAATGGAAAGAACTATTATTAGACATATTTATTTTATCAAGGAAAATATTCTCATAAAATGTTCAAGAAAGGATATTGCCTGGTTCCCAAGAACAGCCAGAGAGACCCTTTGGAGGATACACACGTATACATTTACGTCTTGAATATATAGGTGTGTGTATACATGTAATATACATATATATTACTTAGGTAAGCATATATTCTTAAGTGCAGTAGGAAATGTTTATTTTCCTTTCAGCAATTTTTTGCAGTAAACTTTAACCCTTCGTTTTTCAATTGCGGGAGTAACAAATATTCTAGTGCTTCTCAGACTTACATATGCATGTGAATCATCCAGAGACCTTATTAAAATGCATTCCTATTTAGTAGATCTGGGTGGGACCTAAGAGTCTATATCTCTAACAAGTTCCCAGGAGATGCTGACAAGTCACAGGCCACGCTCTGAACAATAAGATTCTGGTTTGTGACGAGTGACCATCTTCATCACACATAAATAGCAACTGTTAAGGATCAGACTATATAAAAGGAACAAAAAAATAAAAACTACATTCAAATTAACCTACTCTTTATTGAATAATTAATTCCAAAAGGGACTTCAGAATCTATGCAATGTCCCTCGGATAGAATTGTAAACAATTTTCACTCAATTTTATTAGAGCCATTTCAGAGTACAAGTTGATAGACAGATTTCGACTTGAGAGAAAGAGGAAGCAGACTGCCTTCTTCTTCAGAAGGAGCCAGAAATCACCCAGAATTATGGGTATTCTCTTATTGCAGACACTCTGATCTGTGGGTAAATGAAGAATGCTAGAGTGGATCAGATCATACTGATCTCTCAAAATTGATTCTGCCAGTCTAGAAATGATTAAAATTTCATTCAAGCACATCCTCTTGGAACTTTTTGAGGAAATGTCCAACACCAATATCATTCCAAATATTCTGCTATTTGGAATTCTACTCATTGCTTTGTTTAAATATTTGACATAAGTATATTAATAATTATCTTCACTTCAAAGACTTAAAATATGAATTTTTTCCTAAAATGTGTTGGTAATAACTAGAGCACAAATGAAAATGGACATGCCTAACACAGTTGCTAAGAGGGATACAAAGAAATCTAGGGAATGATCCCCACAGGGAAGGAGCCCCAGCTTTTTAGGAGCAGAGACCCAACCTGTGAAACAATTATTACCAGAAAGGGTACCAAAACTACCCACACAAATGGCATATGTTATTTAAATGGTGTACTTAAAGGATGATGTAGTTAAGGCAAACTTGGTGTGGGGGGAGGAGGCGGGATGTTAGATTAGAATCAACGGTGGTGGGATTTGAATCTGACCTTGAAGGACAGGAAGGATTTCAAAAGGCATAGAAGAGGAGAAAGAATGCGGTAAGGTGTGGTGAAAATAAAGAAGTGGGAACAGATATTAAATTTGGGGGTCACATCTCTGTGCCAGGCACCAAGCCACTTGCTAACAGATTAGCTAATTTAACCCTCCCAATTATTCTGCAAGGTGGGCATTCTGGCCCATTATGATGAACCAGGGACAGAGATTCAGGCTAAATGACTAAGGTCACACAGCTGGTAAGGGGCCCCACGGGAATTTGAATCTGGGGCTATTTGATACCAGAGTTGATAATGGATCCTCTCTAAACCAGCATTCCACAAGGTACATCTTATGGCATCCTGAGACGTGAATATGATTCGGGAAACAGAAGAGTTCAGTGGTCAGATAAATTTTGAAAGCTCTTAGGATAAATTAGAACGCTAATAGTGTTTCAGATATGAGCTAACATTTATTGAATGCTTCCCATGTGCCTGGTTAAAATGGTTCTGTTGCTGTTTTAACAGGGGACCTCTCAGAGCCTTTAATATTGTAATATGCATTGAGAATGTCCAATGTTATGTGTTGGGGAATAATATTAATAATCCCACATAAGATGATATGATCATGCAAACACACAGTATTAAAGTAGAATAATTGGAAATAGACAGGCTTCAATTAGAGGTCATTATCTTCTGGTAGACAAGCTTAAGAGTTAGCTATTATGCCCGGTGACTTTCCATTCTTCCCTGTATCCCCGAGTAACTTCGCTGTAATATACAACTCTGTTAGTAAACTGGGTGTGGCCTCCTGAGCTTGGGACCAGGGATGGTTCTCAGAGAACAGGGTCGGAGAGTCGAGAGGTAGATGATGCAGCATCTCTTGTGGTATCCAACAGCTAGGTAAGTCGGGTCTAGTCATTCACCATTTGAAATATCAAGAGATGAAGGTGCTGGACAGGACCCCAGTGGAGTCTCCTGCCCCTTTTGTCATATCAGCGATAGTAATTGTTATAATTTGAGAGTTCATAAATCTTTAACTGTATCTGTGTCAGGCTTGAACGACCCACACATTGCCTTGACTCCTGTGACATATTCAGTAACATGTGTCCAATAAAATAAACAGGCTCTGCTTTCTCTCATGTTCTATCAAGCCCAAGTTACTAAATCCTTCTCTATTTAAATACAGTTGACCCTTGAACAACGTTGGGTTGGGGCTGCTGACGCCCTGCACAGTTGAAAATCCACGTATAACTTTTGACTCCCTCAAAACTTAGCTACCAACAGCTTACTGTTGACCAGAAGCCTTACAATCATGTAAACAGCCAATTAACACATATTTTGTATGTGATGTACTGCATTGTTACAATAAAGTAAGCCAATTTAGCCTATCATTTTCCAGCCTTATTATATGTTTCAGAGAATCATTAGTTCCAATATATTCTCGCCTAGCTTCTGCTGTGTTCATGGACCAACACTTGCTGATGGCTGACTTCGGCCACAGGACACCCGTCCTACGATCAGAAGGCTTCGCCTGAAGTGGTGGGACTTCACTGCCCAGCCGCGGTAACTTTTGCAACTTCTCCCCACTAGAGGTCACTGTTACATCGCTGTTCCAGAAAAGAGCCTCGCCGTCAAGCAAAAGAAACCGGACCGCTTTCAATCTAGCCACTCTGGCTGTGTTTGCATAGAGAAATAGAGCAAACAAGCAGAGTAGTCATCAGATGGAAACTATATTTCAGATAATGTGCAGATAATACAAACTGTCCTTAGAAAATCCATCAGAGACGATTTGTTTTCAAATACTTCACGTTTAACTTAAAAAAAAAAAAAAATTCCAGTTAAATTTTCTTCAAATAAATGTAGTTTTCCTTTTCATGTTATGGGGCAAGCTAACCCATTCAAGAGATATCATGGTATATAGCTGTATAACTCTGTAAAATGGAGGTAATAATTATATAAATTCATTGGACATTGAGGATTAACTGAGATGCTGTATGAAAAGTTCTTAACCCGGTGCCTGGGACACAATAAACAACATAAGTGTTAGCAATCATTAGTATTAGCCATAGAGCCAATCAGGGAAGTGCCTACAAGGTTTAAATGAGTTATTTGTAAATTGCTTAGAACAGGGTCTGGCATACAATGAGGGCCACTTACATGCTTGTTAAATAAAATAAGTAAATAAATAAATAGACCCAGGTTAAAGCATAAATTCTAAATAGGCAGATGCAAACACAGCCTTAAGAATGTAGAAACTTACTTATATTATCCTATTAATTCAACATGCTTATTCTGGAAGGTTGGGAAGAAAGTAGGACCTAACACAGGTCATTATTCATTTTTAAATTTCTAAATAACTACAGATTGCCAAGTGGTCTAAAGGGAGATCCTAACAGAAAACATCTCTAATACGTGGAGCTCAGACTGAACAGAAAAAAAGCCATTTGCAACCTAAATGAGTATCCTATGTTTACCCTTTAAATACCTGATCTTGTGTCATCAGATTCTGCCTCTTTTTGACACCATCAGTGAGCATCAATACGTGAAACAGCTTGTGTCTTTGGGTTTCAAGTATCTACCCTCCAAACCAGAGTCGTAGCCTGCGACGACCCTGGGACAGTCCCAGCAGAGTCAACAGTGTGTCTTCGTGCAGTAGAAGCTCAGTAATTCCTTACTGAGTAAATTAATATAGAATATGGGCCCGAAGATCTAAATGACTTTGATACAGGCTGATTAACCTCATTTACATTCTTGTTTCATCAAGTACATTTTTAAGGAAGACGGTCTCTTTCAAAAACAAAACAGAACAAAAACGTGGAGGGTCTGGTGGTGAAATATGCTATGATTACTAGGACACTGGTGCCACTGTCGTATTCTGTGCTGAGGAGTTAGCAGTTTGCCCACCATTGCCTGTTCATCATCAGTGCAAATGTCAGTGCAGTGGAAAAGGTCAATAATTTGAATTATTGTGAAAATAGTTTTGAACTTGCAGACCTCTGAAAGGGTCTTAGGGTGCCCCAGGGGGGTCCAAGGATTTCACTTTGAGAACTGCGGGCCTAGTGGATGATGTTCCAGTGAAAGACGATGCTGAACAAGGTAGATTCATCATGTGTTCCCCTTGCCTGTTCCATCCCCCTATTTCTCTTTCTTGGACAATTTGGGAAAACACCAAGGGCTGCTGGGACCTTCCTTAGGGTTTAGGCTGGCACAAGTGATGAGCACTTTCTGAGGTCACGCTATGATACTATGTAAAGCCCTCTCCAGAGAACTGAAGGGGCATGAGTGACTCAGGGCTGTGCAAAGGCCTCTAGCAGATTCTAGGAGACTTAGAAGCTCCAAATAAAATATTCAGCTCCTGTTAGTTCCTCCTCTCCTATCCTCCAGTGTCCAAGGGAGCTCAAAACCCCTTTCAGAATCTGAAACCATCCTATAGACCAAATATATGCTAGAGGCAAAGATATCCAAGCTAGAAGTGGGCCCCTGGAATGACAGATGCTCTGGAATAGAGCGATAGTGCAATGCTTGTCAGAGGTTGATTATTATGCCCCATCAGAACTCTGCAGTTAACAACTCCATGGGTATACCTGCATGCTGGCACTCCAGAAACAGCAGAGAAAACTCCATGTAGAATTGTATGGCTGGGGGCTCCTGGGGAGCTCAGTCAGTTAAGCATCTGACTCTTGATTGCATCTCAGGTCATGATCTCAGGGTCATGAGATCAAGCCTCGCATGGGGCTACCTGCTCAGCGGGGAGTCTGCTTGAGATTCTCTCTCTCTCCTTCTCCCCTTTGCCCCTCCCCCTGCTCTCTCTCTCTCTCTCAAATAAATAAATATTTTTTTTAAAAAAAGAATTGTATAGCTGGATGTGGGGAAATGCTATTATAAAACATTTCTATTGCACAGAAGGTAGAGTCATTTCTCAAGGACACAAGAAAAAAATACATTTATGAATTAAAATCTTGTCTCTATAATTCATTTTTATGCTTACCCCTCACCCCAGTTAGTTCAGATAAGCCCCAAGCCATACAAAAAGTTTACAACCTTGTTCACTGCTTACATTTGGAATGACAAAGCTAGAAGCTAAAGGTCTAGTAGACAAACGAGACGTTGGGCTCACACACCCCTCATTCTAGCCTGGTCACTGCCTTGCTTTAGAATTTCCTGACACCTGGCCACTGACAGCAGCATTACACCTGCTCTGTCACCACCTGAGCCTTCTAACTGGGCTCCTTGCTGCTCAGATTCTCAGCTCCCGAGTTGAAGCCTTGGGGGAACTGTTCATAGAGGGAGAGCCTGAGGCGCAGGAAAGTTAAGAAGCAAGATGCTCCTGCCTAGAAAGAGGTGGTGCCAAGGCAAGATGCCAGTGGGCCTGGCTGATGGCCAGCCAGCCATCCTTCGAGGCAGGCCTGCAGGACTCGAAAAGCTGCCTTGCTCCGGGCCAGCTGAGCCAACGCCTGCCCGGGATACGTGCTGTGTTGTGTTCCCACCGGCCGTGGCCAACACGGAACCTTCACAGACACCATGCAAAGTGCCCCCCACCCCTTCCGTGAAAAAGCCTGGCTCTAGTAAAACAAAACACGTAAAGAGCAACCCGGAAAACACGGTTGGGAGGGTAATTCTGATTTTAGGTAGGAATAGTCCTCCCATGTAATGAATCTTGGGCAAGTCCAGTTTACCTCTCTTGGACTTTGAGTCCCCCCTTCAAAGAAGGATTTGGATGAGCTGAGCGCCAAGGCTCCTATGTGCCTTGCTCCCTAATCTCTGAGTCACAGCTTCCTTGCTAGAGCCTGTACAGGTCTTCAGTGTCCCATTCGTTATGGAAATGCCACGCTAACCTGGGCTTATCAGAACCCTTGAGTGGACGAAGCCGTGAGCCATGGATTATACTGCAGGTTTGTGCCAGTATCCAGATGAGCACATACCATTCCTACCTAATCAATGGACTAGCAAATCAGACACTCCTCCTGAAGTCAAAATTGTAAATGAGGTTGAAGTACGTGGAACACCCCTGGGAACCGACGATCAGCTACATGCAACTGAAAGTGCCAGAGGTTAGTCACCCGATGGGACAGCTCTTGACCAGTGGGGATGACCCAGTGCATCATTGCTGCTCCCCCCCCCCCCAGTCCTCTGTGTGGACAGTTCTGAGGTCATCCTATCCAGCAGTGGTCAGCCTGGCAAGAAAATGACAAATAGCGGGGCGCCTGGGTGGCTCAGTCGTTAAGCGTCTGCCTTCGGCTCAGGTCATGATCCCAAGGTCCTGGGATCGAGCCCCGCATCGGGCTCCCTGCTCCGCGGGAAGCCTGCTTCTCCCTCTCCCACTCCCCTGCTTGTATTCCCTCTCTCGCTGTGTCTCTCTCTGTCAAATAAATAAATAAAATCTTTAAAAAAAAAAAAAAGAAAATGACAAATAGAGTTGAAAGTACCAAGTGGCACAGGGCAAAGACCCGGAAATAGCCTCCTTAGTCTAGGGGTCCAGAGACTGACGTGGGATCACCTCATCATTAGGGATTTGGGGTGATTTTATGTTGTACACTAGTAAACCATTTTTAAAATGTGTGTGTGTGTTACTGTGTCTTTGAAAATCTAGAATAAGCATATCAAAACCATGATTTCACTCTATTGTTGCTTTTGCTAAAATTTTTTAAATAACTTGATATGTGAAAATATTAATTGACAGGGGTTAAAGTAGTAAGCAGATACAGCAAAACCCATGAAGGTGGCCTGAAAACCTGAAGTCTGAGAAACACTAACAGCTCAATATGCTTTTCACAACTATAATGTTTTAGGTGAATTTCTTTATCAAGTATGTTAAGCATTTTCTTACTTGAGAACACAGACTTGATTTGCAATATTTATATTTTCACTGTATTGCTTTAACTTTCAGAGAAAATAAGATGTTTTTTTCTCATATTACACCGAATAACATAAAACTCTCATAATTTTAATTATTCTGAGAACCTGAAATGACACAAACAATATGATTCCTCTGTGTGTTTGGTCTAGGACACCCAGAACTTTACATGGGCAAGTATTTGTACCCGATGTATTGGAAAAAATCTTTCGATTGCTTTATGTTCTATGGATATCCCTATACCTGTATGCCAACACTATGTTTTATGTTCTACGGATACTGAGTACATTAATATCACAAGTAGGATTCTCTGATGCCCTTAGAAAAAACAGTTCCTAAAACTTCTGGGCTTGCAGAAATTTCTAAGACAATAGGTTGTCCATGTTTCTAAATAACCATTAACAATGGGGGGAAAAAGCAATAGGCTATGTTATAAAAATCTGACTTAAGAGACATTTTCTTTACAGTTAAAAAGTTGCAAAAACTTTTTGAAATACATTCCCACAACTTTCCCAATTAGTGCATATATCTTGTTGACTTTGTCATTGGGAAATACTATGAGGGCTACATTCTGGGAGCTTGGGTGGATAACTCATTCTTTTCCATATAGAAGATGAAAACCCTCATGGTATTTCCCATAGGAGATCTGTTAAGCAGCCAAAAATGAGTAATGCTTGGACAACACTGACCAAGTCTGAAAACACAGACCTAATGGTGACATTAGGTCAGACCTAAAGAGACTTAGAATGTTTTATGATCTTACTTAAAAAAAAAAAAAAAAAAAAGTCTGTTCCTGTCTATCCATCTTTTTCCCATCTCTTTTACCCTGTCCTCAACTAAGATAGATCAGATAATAAACCATCCCAAGGTTTGGCAATTCCTCTGAAAGTGAACGTAATGGTCCCCGAAATATTGATTGTGTCAGGGTCCCGTGGAAAGGCTCAGGGCCATTATGAAAGCCTGACGCCTGAAGCTCTCAGTCCACCAACACCACCAGGATGCGGAGGGGGTGGTTTCTTGTTGGATAAATATTTCTTTATACCTTCTTTGGTATCTGCATACAGGTATAGAGACAAATTTTTTTAACTATAAATCATGCATTCTCGATGAGGGTAGTATCACCCCCCAAGGGGGTAAAATTGTTTCTTTAGGAGGGATAAAAAAAAAAAAGCATTCCTTTTACGTATAAAGCACAAATAATGCCTATAATACGTAAGCAGGTATACAGTATATCTGTGGTGTTAAGATTTCACAGGAGGGGTTTCACCAGGGGAAGAAACGCCTAAAAGCTCTGCAGGGGAGTAGATGGGAACAAAACAAAGTGGAGGGACACTGCTACATATCTCCTTCCTGGGATTCAGGCCTCTCTTCCAAACGGTTTTTATACTGTCTTGAAAATAATGTATCTTACGCTAATTGATAAAAGTATTAAATCTGTAGAAAGAGCTGTTTTCCCAGACACGAATACCCTCTCTTGGGAAGTGCTAAAATCCTTAGAATCTGAATTATTTCTCTTCTTTTGGAATTGGACTATTCTCTGGACTGAATTCCATTCCTGGAATAGCTGCCGTGTCACGTGAAAGGCGTGATCCGGCAATGGTTCCAAAGAAAGAGCATATAGGCTGGGCGAGCTGGCTCCCCCAGGGGAGGCGGCCGCTCTTCGGATGCTGCCTTCGCCATAGACATGATAAGGGGGACATAAGTTTTACTCTTGTGTCATTCTACTTTCATAATTAAGTCATATACGTAGTAGGGGAATGGAGAGATGTTCACATTATTTTGCTCTCAAAACAAAAATAGCTCGCCAACTTTAACATGCAGCAAGAATGGTTGCTTTGAGGTTCCCCGAAAGTTGGTGCAAGTGCTTGGAATGTTGAAATGAGCCACATGCCACTATTATTATCCCAACCCCTCCTAAGGCGGTAGTCTCTGGCAAGGATTAAGACAGGGCATGCATTCCGTCTCCTTTGGCAAGCACCACTCCCTGGTTGGAAATAGAACAGTAAATAGAACAGTAAAATGAATCTGTCTTAATTAAAAGTGATGTTACTACCTGCGTGTCCTCCAGGGCAGGAGCCTGTCTGTGACCTCCCCGTGTCATCATGGACTGGAACACACGCCAGAGTAAGGAAGACGAGATAAGGCACACGCTACCTACAATCCAGATGTCTTTTCTTCTAAGTGCTAAGTCCATTCTCGGGGAGCGGCTATGGAAGTCACTTGGCTTATATGCTCCTTCCCTCCCCTGATCTAGCACAAGCACGTTTCCAAGCACATGCTTGTTACATGCCCACTTCTGAGGAGTAGGCGCTGCCCCATGGCAGAGGGTTCTCACAGGGTCCTGCAATTTGTGTTTCCCAGCTACACGATCCACAGATAATCTGCCTCTTTAAAAGGAAAAATAGGACGGCTTGCGTGACAGATCTGAAACAGGTGTAGGGGCAGAGACAGACCCGCTGGTGACAAACGACACCAACTTGAATGCGCTTGTCCCCAGTTCAAGGACGATTAGCACCACAGAAACTGGCATCTGCCTTGCTGGCTGGGACACCGCCAGGGAGCTTTCTCCTGCCCTTAGGAGCAAAGGAGCAAAGAGATGGGGTAGGGAAATGCAACTTTAAAAATTGCAAAGCCTCCACCCTCAGCCATGATATTTTGATATCTAAGTAAGTCACTGTGAGCACCACCGGCGGTACAATTTCACAGTGGTTAGTCAGGAAATGCCATCTGCGATTAAGCGCACCAACTGCAATCAAAATAGGGAGATCCACGCTTTGCTCCAACCCACTCTATGCTATTCACATCCTGTCGATAAATATTTTTTGTTTGGTCTTGGAGCATTTGTAGCAGGCATTTAAGCATTCTGCCTCTGTTAGAGCCATCCTTGTTTCTACTCCCACAGCTCTGCCTCACTCCCCTGGTTCGGACCGTGCCTTTCAGATGGAGGACAGGAACCAGGGTTCTACAGGAAGGTGGGGGTGGGGGGCGAAGGACAAGGAGGTGAACATAGATAACCTTGGGCATAAAAAGTAGGTATATGTATCATAAGTGGGAGCAGGCAAAGGGAGGCAGACAGAACCAAATGGGAGAGTAGAACTCTGTTTGTCTGGCCCTTTTGTCTTTTATTAAACAAATAAAGTGCGTGTGCATGTGTGTGTGCGTGTGTGTGTGTGTGTGTGTGTGTTAAACAGTAAATTATATCTAAGAGAAGTATAGCAGGGGGCTATTTATATAGGTAACAGAGAACTAACCGAAGAAGAAAACCTGGATTTGATTCTATAAAAATGATACTAATTATAGTTATGAGAGTCATTTACCATTTATGAGTTAACGGTATATACACAATCGCTAGTGAGCTCATCCCTTGTATGTAGCAGATTAATTTTTTTGTGTTTTACTTTATTTCAACACCACATTATGTAGGCTTAGACCTGGTTTATTATGGCATATCTGCTAAAAATTTTTAAAATTCTACATTATTTAGGTGATTTTGAACACCCTCTAGAATATAAGACAATGAGAAAAGTCATTAAAAAAAACAGAATAAAAAGGGAAGTAGAAAAATAAAGTGAACAAACCACAGGAGAAAAGTAGAATATGTGGCATTTAACAAATTCAACAAAAAATAAAGTAGAGGAAAAGAAAGAAGATAGTTAAAATTAGTCTAGTGGGGGAAAAATAAGTGAAATTTAAAAACCTGGTTAAGAGCAGGAAAAGGAAAAGAACCTGAGTTTTACCAGCCTGGACTAGGGAGTAAAGACTCTTCTAGAAAGAAATTGCACTTCACGCCTTCCAAACAAAGCTTCCATATCACTAGAGTATCGGAAATTCAGAGTAAATTATTTCCAGTGCACCACAGTGACATTTTCTACTGTGATGAGCAATGCTAATCTTCTCAGAAAGAGAAGGACTAAAAAGAAAAAGGAGAATAAGTTTTCTCCACTTATGGCAAATTATGGCAAACATTTTTTAGACGGTCCCTGGAGAGTAACGCCTGATATTGTGAAGATTTACTGTGGCCCCAGCAGAAGATGGAGACATGTCAGTCTAGCTCTGTCTGCATACCTGCTGACATCTGAGCTACTGGAATGCCCTTCTCCACCCACCCGCGGCCAAGGCCCGCTGCCTACCCTGGCACCCACTGACTGGGCCAGCCAGGGCCTCCAGTACTGTGGCCTTGGCAGCCACACAAAGAAGAAGAGCTCTGTGTCTCCCCTTCATGTTCCATCCATCCTCCAGAGGGCCAGAGAGAGAGAGAGAGGGACATTTATTGCT
The DNA here is from genome assembly GCF_004348235.1 of Phoca vitulina. Lineage (NCBI taxonomy): Eukaryota > Metazoa > Chordata > Mammalia > Carnivora > Phocidae > Phoca > Phoca vitulina. Next base: position 3,594,325 of record NW_022589734.1, read on the forward strand.
GACATCTCTGGGCCCTTCGCCATTTACAAAGAAGAAGCTGAATGGGACATAGGGAGCTACCAGTCACTCCTTTCCATCTTCCACCCAGCATCGACTGCAGGATCAAGGCCAGAAGGCCCAGGTTACACGCGGGACATCAGACCAAGTGCAAAGGGTGCTCTCTTAGGGTTTCTGAGGAGCAACATTCTCAGTCTTGCCCTCAAAAATATCCAAAAATACTTAATGTCCAAATCATTTGATTTCTGATATTCTGGTGCAGTTTATCATGAAAACAATTCTTCCTAAAAATGTTTCTGTTCCAGCTTAGCACCATCTCCCTCTTCAAAGATAATTCCTACTTCTAAAAATTATATCACAGAACCCGGAGGAAAACAGTCCTGGAAAAATAATCAAATTCATATAACTATTACCAGTAGCTGGTTATTTCAAAGTTATCCAAGAAGACTGTTTTGTCTTCTCTGTCCTAGAGAAGTTAATGAACAGAAAAAGGAATCCTTCTGTTTATTCATTTGCATCCTAATAGCCCTAAGGAGGAAGTCCTTCATATGTGACTTCAATTTCACCTGTGGAAGTTTCTTTTTGGTATATACTGAACAAGATATTAACTCATAGGGAAAGTGGAGGTCTCAAGAAACCTAAGTTTCAACACAACTCCTTTCTTTTCTCCAGCACGTTTTATCATTCCATACTCACTGACAGTTACTTAGCAGCCCTGCTTCATTGTCCGGGGCACCGTTAGAAATGCCCTTCCTGTCCTAATAGTGCTCTTCAGAACAGTAGTTGGACAAAGAAGGATATTTCCAATCCTGCCTAGTAAGAATCACCTGCTCTGATCTTTAAGAATACTCATTCCTAGCCTTCAACCAGAATGCAGAATTCACTTCTACAGATCTGTTCATTCCACAGACATTTTGGGGACCTCTTCTGTGCTGGTTACCAGGGGAGTCCAAGTACGAGTCATTCAAGGTCTCGACCTTGAAGAGCACTATCGAGAGAAAGGTGACAGACTTCGAAACAATTGTGTATGCTAGAAGAAAGGCACAGGCAACATGCTGGGAGGCCAACCCTGGGCCAGGAGCTGCACTTCCATGGATCCATGAGTGGGACTGACTAAGTCAAGAGAGAAGAGAAGACTGCTGTTGGATGACAGTTTACCATGGTGAACAGATACTGTGCTAAGGGCTTTATACACATTATCACACTTAAATTCCTCAACAGCCATCGTCCCATTATTCTGATGAGGCAGCATCTTGGCTGAGGTTAGGAACTTGCCAAAGATCAAGTAGCCAGAATCAGGCTCAGGGTTTCATTGTGCACAACTGAGGACCCAGGCGTAACCTTCAGGGAGGGCTTGCTGGTCCCCGTCTCTGACCAGTCACTGCCAACAGCTTTGTCACCTACACTGTGAGGAACTCAAAGTCTTGAGGAAATTAGAAACTCTTCTGCAGAACGATTGTGCCCCTCATAGTGCTTCTCTGAATTTCACACCCATCCTTGTAAATGATCCTTCTCAAGAAATGTGTGTTTCCAGAAGTTCCCTTTCATAACATCTAAGCCACTAACCACAACGAGGAGAAGCCTGCTGGTAGAGATGCACATTCAAAGCCCCTCAATTACTTACCAAACTCTGTTGTATAATCTACAACACGTAATCCTCAGTGAAACACAATGAAAAATGTCTTATCCATAAACGTTCCGTAATTCTTCACACAAGCGGCAAAAATAGAATTTGACGAGTCTGATAAATGGTTACATTTACTGATTCATGTAAGAACAGATAAAGTAGAACTGATATTTTTTACAAGACTAAATTAGCACATAATTACCTCATTCTTTCCAGATCTTGATTCCTGTTCACTGGAACTTTCTTCCAGAAAACATTTCACTTTCTCAACCTTTTCCATGCACTGGAAGAAGGCCATTTCCTCCAGTTTGTTACTATTATAACATGTGTTGATTTCTTCCAGCCTCTTCACTTTTAACATCTTGGTGGTGAGTCCGATGAAGTTACTGTCTGGAGTGTGGTTTTCATCTCCCTCTGTCCCTGATTTGTAAATTAAGACGCAATCATGAGCTTTGAGTGTGCCCTCCTCTTGACTGTAAAAAAAAAGGGGGGGGGGGGGGACAAAGATCTCATCACTTACTCACATATTTGACTTCTGGAGAAAATGACCAGTGAGAATTTTGAAGTCCCTTCTATTTAAACTGGAAAGAAGACCCAAAACTAGGAAAAGAAATGCTAATGTTAATATCAAGTTTCAAATGCTGGAACTTTGAAAGAAAAAAAGGATTTTTTCCCCCAACTTGTCCTACAAAAGTGAACAGTAAAAGGCAACCTTCAGTCTCCCTGGGTGACTGTATCTCTCAGTGCATAAAATGAGATGTATATCAAGTGGCCAATTTAAATATAGAATATAAAATTTCGTTGGGGTTAATTGGGATTGCAGGTTTTGCTCCTCCCATCCCCAGTAGGAAGGGCTCCTTCCTGTGTGAGGGGTCTCTCATGCTTCCCCCAGGGGAATTTTGTCCCCAAAAGGGGGGTAATCTCCACCAGATGGCCCATTTCCAGAGCCCTTCTCTGCCTACACCAGAAATGTTTGGTGTTTATTCTAAAAAAGAAATTTCCTTACAGCGCTGTCACGCAGATAAAATACCCAGATAGCTTTCTTCGATTTGTCATTAACTGCTAGGTATCGAGTGCAAATCCTTGTGCTTTCTTTGAAATACTTTTATTCCAAATTAAGTAATACACATAATACCGCTCTGATACTAGAGATCTACACATAGTTTATGTCCACACACTTGATGGTATGGGGGCTTGGGGAGAGAGAGATTGATTGGAATTTGCGGCGGGTTCCCACCGCTGACTGCTGAGGCCCCCTGCTGGAGATTTTCTGAAAATTGCTTCCAGCTTTTTTTTTTTAATTTATTCAAAGTTGTAGGAGTTTGAGAGTAGAAATAAAGCTTACTCTCACACACCAAAAAAAAAATTTTTTTTATTTGAGAGAGAGAGAGCATGAGAGGCAGAAGGGTCAGAGGGAGAATCAGACTTCCCCCTGAGCAGGGAGCCTGATGCAGGACTCGATCATGGGACTCCAGGATCATGACCTGAGCCAAAGGCAGTCGCTTAACCAGCTGAGCCACCCAGGTGCCCCTGCTTCCAGCTTTTTCTCAAATTTAAAATCATCTGCAATTATCTCCACAAAACTTCATTTTTCATTCTCTCAACTCAGATAGTAAAACTCATATAAACCTTAAGTTCCAAATTATTAAAAATCCAATGCTCTGCAAAATTCTTCTTAGCCACACAAAGACCTTACTTCAAACACACTGAAATGTAATACCAACCAGAGTTCTAGAACTATGATACATTATAGATCAATACTAGCATTCTTTCAAATTGCCCTGAAAAAAAAAACATTATTAAAAAAAGGAGGCAGATGCATGGCTATTTCTAAGGCAAACTATGACTTATACACAATATGTAGTTGCAGATGGTACTCACGTTGGATCAGGAAGCCACATAAAAATTAACAAATTAAAAAGAAAACAGGTCCAAGATATAATAATTTTGCAAAGAAATAATAAATGTTAAGCTCTACCTGGAGTTTGGTACAACCTGTTATTTAAGGCAACATAGAAAGAAGAGATATGAGAGGTTATAACAATTATTTAAAATAGAGTAATTACCATGTATAGGAGGACATCCTAGGGTTTGGACCCCTTCAAGTGCAGAGTATAATTTCCAGCAGATAAAAGGAAGTTTTACAGAGTTCAAAATGACTACACAATTCTCTGGTAAAGGTCTTTACTCTCAGTCAGAATAAGTCTTCTGAAAAGACAAGTGTCCACTCTGAAAGGAAGTATCCTCTCTCTCAAATGCCACTTTGAGCCCCTGTTTAAACTAATATGGTCCTTGATCTCATGTTGCTCAGCTGTTGCCTTCTTAGTCAGATGGGGAAGACTATTAATTTTAGACACCAGGCTTTTCAAGGCCAATGGCTCCATTTCAGAGGTCAGGTAAGGAGAGGATGTACTGGGAACAGTGGATGAAATATCACCTTCACCTTTTCTTCTCATCAGTGTGGTAATACTCTCAGAATTACCAAGCAGCATTTGCCTTTGGCGATCAGATGCCCCTGTTATCCACATAACTATTGCATTTTCTTCCTTTCAAAAACCATCGAGAATGAGCCGGAAAAGCAAAAATTGATAAATTGCACTTCGCCGAAATTCAAAATTTGCTCTTCAAAAGACAGCATAAGAAAATGAAAAGAGAAACTACAGACCTGGAGAAAATACTATGAAATCACACATCTGATAAAGGATTTGTATACTGAATATACAACCAACTCTTACAAATCACCAATATAATAACAACCTAATTTTTAAAAATGAACAACAGATTTGAAAGACATCTCATCAAAGAATATATATAAATGAGTGGCTACAAAGCACAAGAAAAAATGCTCAAAGTCAGTCATTAGGGAGATGCAAATTAAAATCACAATGAAATAACATTTTATACCCACTAGAAGAGCTATGATTAAAAGAACAAACAAGAGTAAATGTTGGTGAGGATGTGGAGTGACTGACTGGAACACTCATCATACATGTTGGTGGAAATGTAAAATGGTACAGGTTTTGGAAAACAGTTTGGCAGTTTCTTAAAAAGTGATTTCCCAAGTGACCTAACAATTTTTTTCTAGATACCTACCCAAGAGAAATGAAAACATGAACACTCAAAGCTTTGCACATGGATGTTCATAGCAGCATTATTCACAATAGCTAAAAATTGGCAACAACACAAATTTCCATCAATTGGCTTGGTAAAAAGAGATATGTGATACATCCATTCAAATGGAATACTCCCCAGTAACAAAAACGAATGTAGTACTGATCCCTGCTACAACTTGGATAAACAAAAACGTTGTGCTAAGTGAAAAAAGCCAGAAATAAAGACTACATACATAATTCTATCTGTTTGAAATGTCCAGAAAAGGCAAATCTACAGACACAAAAAGTAGATTAGTGTTTGCTTGGGGCTCAGAGCAGGAACAGAGATTAACTATAAATAAAATCTTTTTGGGGTGATAGAAATGTTAAAAAAAAACTGTTCTGTGGTGATAAGTGTGCAACTCATTAAGTTTCCTAAAACATTACTGGATTGTATACTTAGAATGGGTGAATTTCATATGTAAATTTTACTTCAATAAAGTAAGAAAAAGGAAAATCTAGTAATATGATTAACAAAAAGTAAACTTGTTAAAAGAAAACAAAAAAACAAAGCACTACTGAACATTTATGGCCAGCTTTTCCAGGTGACCAAGGCTGGGATCCAAGGGGACATAAATTATACCCATACTTGTTGGGTCACCTGGGGCCAAAGAAAAGGAGAAGGGAACAGTGAGTCGGGGAAAAGTCAAAAATCTCCCTCTTCTCGTGGTATGAATACTACGTAATGCATGACTTGTAATTAATAGAAAAATTAATGGCAATTCAAAACTAAATTCTATCTCATTTTCTACTCAAGCCAGGATTCTTAGAGCAAGGAGGATAATGACGTTACAGAAAGTCCAGATGTATTTACATTAAACCCTTAATATTTCCAAGTGACTTTGAGTAAGTAGCTGAATTCTGTGTAATAAAAAATGAACATAAAAACAGGAGAGTTTAAAAAACTAGACAAAAATATATATGGGACCATTTAAAAATTAATCTCCTTCAGAAATATTAAATAATGTTTTAGTTCATTACTTCTGTAATGGTTTCACAATTTGTTCATCTAGTTATACCCTTTTTTACTTTCTTATAAAATGTAAATGCATGTCATTGAGTAAATATGCTGTGTATTAAACAATACACGTGATATTCAATTGGAACAAAGAACATTGTGTAAATACTATTCATAAATAAATTTCCAAAGCTCATATGACTTTCATATAATTTTTGTTAAATATTTTTCCTTTCCTCTGACTTCTTTCTTTTTTTAAAGATTTTTTATTTATTTTATATATGTAGAGAGAGTGCATGCAAGCAGAGGCAGGGTGGGGGGGGTAGAGGGAGAGAGAGAGAGAATCCCAAGCAGACTCCCCACTGAGAGAGGAACTCACACGGGGCTTGATCTAAAGACCTCGAGATCTTGACCTGGGCCAAAACCAAGAGTCCCACTCTCAACCACCTGAGCCACCCAGGCGCCCCTCTTATGACTTATTTCTTAAAACTTAAAACCTACAGAGAATTTACATGAATAGAACAATGAGTATCCATATACCCTTTACGTAGATTCACCAAATGTTAACGTTTGCTATATTTGCTGTCTCTCTTTTCTGAGAGTAAGTTACAAACTTCATGAAACTTTATCCCTAAATAAATTAAGCGTATGTCTCCTGAGAATAAAGACACTTTCTCACCTAACAGGATCCAATCACAAATCACATAGCACATTTAGTTGGCAAATCTTTTTAGTCTACTTTTATATATTTGGGGAACAATCACCCAGTCTTTTTTTTTTTTAACCCTCATGACACTGATGTCATTGGAGACTTCAAACCTATTTTTTCACAAACTATCTCATTTTGAATCGCCTCCTTTTTCTTCATATTTGGAACTGGGCAAACCACTGGGTATGAAAACCATGGAAGTGATGTTGTGTCTTTCAGAACATTACAAGAAGTGCTACATGGTGTAGCTTGCAGCATGATCTGTCATGTGAAATTTGGTGATCTGATTAAGTTTTCTCCAATGCAAAGTTACCCTTTTTCTTTTTGGAATTAATAAGCAGCTCTGTGAATTTATGGATATCCCATTCCCCAACAATCTATCACCCTATGATTTTAGTATCTATTCTTGCCTGAATCAATTATTACCACAGCAATTCTTAAGCAGTGATTTTCTAATTCTATCATTTTTTCTACATTTATTAATTGGCATTCATCTGTAAGAGAAGAGCTCTCCATCCCCATCCTGGTCCCCTTTGCTTTTTAGTATCGCCACGAACTGGTGGATTTTTTTAAATGAATATACATTCCCTATATTATTCATTTTGATGCTCAAATTGTTCCAGATTTGGTCCATGGGAGCACTTTTGAGCACACTCCTGTGTACTTCTGACATGCCACCATTATTTTTTGAGTACTTCCTTACTTCATGGCATAACAAGATGTTCAAAGCCCATGTTGTACCTTTCCAGCTCTATTTCTAGAATCTGCCATTTCTCAAAGGAGCCCTGGTTCCTTTTAGAGAAGAATGTATTTAGAAATTAAGACAAGGGCAATAGGAGTGTTCTTTGCTACTGGGGGATCATTGCTTCTAGCTCCTTCATGGACAAAGCTAGGAAATATAATTTTTTAAAAATCATGAGTTCATACTTGTATATTTTTAATTCCAACCCAACACCATAGGATTCTTTCTTCCCCTTCCCCCATTCCATATACATATCTCCCTCCCATTAATTATTTAACCATAAAAATTTTTAAAACACAATAAAATGCTTGCTACAAGGTGAAATCCATGCTACTATGTGACTACCTATTCCAAACAATGGAGAAAAGTCTAAGCGTGTTTATGTCCAATTTTTAAAAATTCCATTCTACAGCATGAATCATCATTTTCTTGGTTTCTGGAATTGGAAGAAGGGTATATTTATGTTTACATTCTTGGGTATGCTTTTCTGCCTTCTAAATTAGAAGTGAATTTCAGGAGTTAGAAGAAGCTTATGATAGTAACAAGGCATGAAATTACAGAAGTGCAAAGCCCAAGTCACGCTCTTCTGACCAAATGTTGGCCTGCTCTTCCCTTCCCTTCCCAAGAGGATAAGGTTCAGGGGAGAAATTTTCCATAGGGAAAAATACTGCAGTAGAGAGGGTATTAGTGGTCGATGAGGAGATGGATGAAAACTTCACCTACTTCTAGGGATGTGTTATTCCCTACTAAAGGTAAAAGTTGTATTTTTAGGTAGAAAGTAAATCTGGCTATTATGTAATGGTTCCTAATAGGTTCTTAGGTTTTATGCTATATGCTCAAAAGCATTGAATTATTATTATTATATTTTTTTGGTGCAAAAGGACCATAGGAACTGGCAAAATGGCATTATACAGAAAGGACCACAGGAGTTGGTAGAGTTGCCTTATACAGAAACATCCTCAGTGTAAATGAAGTCTGGGTGGGCATAGAGCGATGGACACTCTCATATACTTCTGGTTGGAATGTAAATTATTCTAATCTTTATGAAAGGCAATTCAGCCATACCCTTTGACCCTCAAGTGCATTCCTAAGAATTTTGCCTCCCCCAAAATAGAGTTGTACACAAAATATTATCTTTGAATTCGTATATGATGACATTATTTATTGTATTTAAAACACTGAAAGAGAACCTAAGTATAAGCTGGTTGAATAGATATGGTACTTTTATAAAAAGAATACTATGCTTCCATTAAGTCCCATGCAGAAGAATGTTTAACAACACGAGAAAAGATGAATGTGGTAGTTAGGAGGAAAGGGACAGATTATAGAATAGTATATGCAATAAGATTCCAATTTTGACTAAAAAAAGATGCTTTATAGATATATAGATGAATGGTAATACAGATAGACACACAGTTAGGAAAATGGATAAGGTTGCTACACCAAATATTAGCAATGCTTAACTCTAGAGTGGGGATGGGAATTAATGTTTGTGCTTTTCAAGAATTACCAGTTTTTCTAAAATAAACATGTATTTTCTTCTTAATCTGAAAAAAATGCCATTAAAATAACAAGTGCCTTAATAAAGAGACCAGCCTAGTGGGTAAAGCATGGGCTTTGTAAACAGCTTAGGCTTACATTTGAGATTTACTTGTTGTGTGAACTCAGCAAAGTTGCTCCATTTTCCTAAGCCTAAGCTTTTTTCATCTGTTAAATGAAGATAACATTTACCTTACAGGGTCATTCAGATATAAGAAATGAGATAAAAATGGCTGATGCATCAGAGGGACTTGATAAATGTCAGCCTTTATGGTTATCGTTGGTAATATTATTGCTAATATTACCAAATCTCATAAAAAATAAAAGATTCCAGTTGAAAAACTTAAAACTTAAATTCTAAGGAGGAAAAATACTTCCAAGTATCTCAATTTTCTTAACTGCAGGGCAAGATCACTTACTGTTACTGTACATCAGGGCCTTCCCAGCCTATGGCTGCAAAATGAAGTCATGCTAACTTGAAATATATTTTTCTTTCATTGGAATATACACATTTAGAAAGGACATACAACTGTATGTACAGCTAAGAAATAATTGTAAACTCCCATAAAACCACTATCAAAACTAGAATATTGCTAGTGTCCCAAAATCCCATTCCCTTGTCCTCCCCCTTAAATTAACCACTATTTTGAATTTTTTATAAAAATTTCTTTGATTTTCTTTGTAGTTTTACCACTTATAATGTGCACACTAAATATACTGTTTTATTTTGCTAGTTTTGGATTTGTTTGTAAATGTGTTCATACTATTTGCATTATTTTGTATCTTTTTTTCAGTTAAAACTGTCTTTGATTCATCATATTATTGGAGATAGCTGTCTTTGTCATTTTGCATTGTTGTGCAATATTTCATTCTATAAATATTATGAAAGTTATGCATGCACCCATTTCGGCTATTTTCAGCTTGGGACTTGTATGAATATTATTGTGCATGCATGATGTATATTTTCAATGTATATACCAATATAGACTCTCGCCAGCACTGTGAGAATGTTCCTGCTGTTCCATATCTTTAACAATACTTTACTTTTTCCTGATCTAGTGGATATACAATAATTTATCATTTTTAACTTATATTGCATTTCTCTGTCTACTGAAGAATTGAGAACATTTTCATGTATCATTTGGCCTTTGTCTTTTATTAAGAACATATTTCTTTGCTAATTTTTTATTAAATCTGCTATCATTTTTTCTTACTGCCATGTCGTTTTTCATGTATTTTATTACTATTAATTAGTTAAATTTAATTATTTTTAAATAATTTTTTAAATAATCTAAATACTGTGCTTGGCAGTAGTGTGTAAAGTCAGAGAAAGAAATAAAGGGCATTAAGGGTTGGAAACAGGGAGAAGGCCAGTCTCACTCAATAACCATGTAACATTAGAGATGTACATGAACCATGAACATAGATGTAACATTGATAGAAATGATGCTCACAGACATCCTGCTTCTGTTCCTGATTTTAAAAGGAAAGGTTTTACCATTTACCATTAAGATTAATATTTGCTCTAAAATTTTCATGGATTCTCATTTTCATATTAAGAAACTTCCCTTTTACTCCTAGTTTTCTAAGAGTTTTTAAATCATTAATGGATGTTAAATTTTATTAAGTGCTTTTATTTTTGTGTGTCTTTTGAGATGATTGCATGGTTTTCTCCTTTAATCCATTAATGTGGTTATTTATATTATTGAATCTTCTAATTTTTGAATCTAATTATTGAATCTAAAATCAAGCTTGTGTTTCTAGAATAACTCAACTTGGTTATTCCTTATTATCTTTCATATATTACTTAATGAGATATGTTAATATTTTGTTTTTAAGATTTTTCCATCTATGGTTCTTGAGTAAGATTAGCCCACAGTTTTTCTTTAAAAAAAAAAAAAAAGTCCTTATGGGGTTTTCAGCCTTCTTTCTGTTATAATAAGTGCATTTAAGATTACAAATTTATCTCTAACTATTGTTTTAGGTATGTCTCTCAGGTTTTGAAATGTAATATGTTTGTATCATTGAGCTCAAAATATGTTCTTATTTCCATTCTGACTTCTTCTTTGACTCATGGGTTATTCGAAATGTGCTTCTTTCTCTAGAGAAAGGTCTAGAGAGGGTCTCCCTGTCCCTCTGCCAAGCCCTGGGAGCACTTCTCAGAAATCCAGGACCTAACAAGTTTTCGGCTTGAGGCTCAACTCAGGAAACTGCAAGGCTGCAAAATCACACAGAGCTGAGGCTGCAGCCACACTGCTCAAAGACAGACACTTTTTTTTTTATTATGTTATGTTAATCACCATACATTACATCATTAGTTTTTGATGTAGTGTTCCATGATTCATTGTTTGCATATAACACCCAGTGCTCCATGCAGAACGTGCCCTCTTTAATCCCCATCACCAGGCTAACCCATCATCCCACCCCCCTCCCCTCTAGAACCCTCAGTCTGTTTTTCAGAGTCCATAGTCTCTCATGGTTCAAAGACAGACACTTTTAACATTATTGCTCAGTGCCAAGGCAACCTTCCCCATGGTCCTACAGGAGTAGTTATGGCTTTGGATTTACTTCTGGTTCACTCTCATCTTCAGGGTATTGCCCTTTGGGGGGCATGAGCTTAATGGAGGAAGGCGTAGTAGACCCCTCTGCTTGGGTAGACCCCAAGCTGGACTACTGTCATCCTCATCCTATGAGGCCACCAAAATCCAAGCCCACATTTGGCAGAATTGCCAAAAGCCCTCAGGGCAAGAGGAAATATTGTGTGCAGGTCCCTCTTGTCTCTGGATTTGGATTTCCCTTGAAGTTTTGCCTATTTTATCAGGCCTTTGATACTTTAAAGATTTTTTAAATATTTTACTCAGCATCTTTAGTTGTTTTCAGCAGGGGTGTTGATCTGAATTTCCCAGCTGCCATTGTTGAAAATGGAAGCCTCTCCCATTCATTTTTTTTAACCAAGATAAAATTTGCTTATGGTGAAATGCACAGATCTAAAATACTATACAGGTCTGTGGGTTTTGAGAAATGTGCATACCCAATTAACTAACATCCTAATCAAGATATAGAATATTTCTATTATAACCCCTTTCAGGGAATTACCCCAGAGACAACCATCCTTCTAATTCCTTTTTTTAAAGATTTATTAACTTATTTTAGAGGGGGTGCAGAGGGAGAGGGAAGGAGAATCCCAAGCAGACTCCCTGCTGAGCATGGAGCTGGATGCAGGGCTCAATCTCACAACCCTGAGATCATGACCTGAGCTCAAATGAAAAGTCAGACGCTTGATGAACTAAGCCACCCAGGTGCCCCATCCTTCTAATTTCAAACACTATAGTTTTCCTGCTCTTACCTTTTCTTGAGCTTCCTATTAATGAAATCATAGTCTGTGCTGTTTTGTGTCTGGCTTCTTACACTCAACATAATATTTGTGAAAATCTTGTATGTTGTTGCATACATCAGCAGTTCATCCTGTTCTATTACAAGGTAGTATTTCACTGTGTGAATAGACCACAGTTTATTCCTTCAGCTACTCATTTACATTGTTTCCAGGTGTTTTTTGTTTTGGTTTGGTTTCGGGTTTTTTTGCTGTTAAGAATAAAGATTCTATAAACCTTCTTCTACAAATTTTTTTGTAGACATGTTTCATCTCTCTTGGGTAAATACTTAGGAGTACAAGTGCTAGGTCATAGTGTAGGTGCATGTTTAATTTTATAAAAAACCAAGAAATTTTTCAGTGTTTGTACCATTTATACTTCCACCAGCAACGTACTAGCAACGTATGAGAGTTCCCATTGCTCTACATCCTCACTGACATTTGGTATTGTCAGTCATTTGAATTTTAGTCATTTGCATGGTATTGTCAGTCATTTTGAATTTTATTAATTTGCATGGGTATGAAATAGGATCTCACTGTATTTTTCAAAATCAACATTGTTCAGATAAAATCTGCATTAATAAACTGCACTCATTTTAAGGGTAGAGTTTGATGTGTTTTTTTTTCAGTTTGATGTTTTTATAAATATATACAACTGTGTAACCATCTCCTCAATCCATATACACCATATTGCTATCACTATCCCCCAAAATCCCTAATACTCTGTCACCATCAATAAGGCCCACCTTTCTGCCCCAGATAGCCACTGATATGAGTGCTATCACGAGAGATTAGTTTTGCCTTATCTAGAATGTCACATAATTAGAATCATACAATATAGACTCTTTTGTGTCTGGTTTCTTTCATTCAACGTAATGTTTCTGAGATTTATTTATCTTGCTGTATATATTGGCAGTTTATTTTTTACTGAGTAGAATTGCATTGTATGACAAAACCAAAATTTGTTTGTCCATTCATCTGTTGAAGGGCTTTTGGGGTTTTATAGCAGATTTATTTGTCCATTCATCTGTTGAAGGGCTTTTGGGGTTTTATAGCAGATTTATTCATAATAGCCCCAAAGGGGGGCTATTATGAATAAATCTGCTATAACCATTTGCATACAAGTCATTTCCTGGACATGTTGTAGATATGTTTTCATTTCTCTTGGGTAAATTCCTTAGAAGTGGAATCACTGGGTTATGCAGCAAGGGTATGTTTCACTTTTTAAGAAAATTACTAAATGATTTTCCAAAATGGTTATACCATTTCATACTCTCATGATCAACACATTAGGGCAATGCATTAGAGCTTCCAATGCTTAATATTTCCAGTCTTTTTTTCTTTTCAGTCATTCTAGCAGGAATGTAGTAGCATTTCATTGGGCTTTTTGTGTTTTTTAAGATTTTATTTATTTATTTGAGAGAGAGAGAGAACAAGTTGGGGGTGCCGAGGAAGAAGGAGAAGCAGACTTCCCACTGAGCAGGGAGCCTGACGCGGGGCTCAATCCCAGGACCCTGAGATCATGACCTGAGCTGAAGGCAGATGCTTAACCTACCAAGCTCAGGCCCTCCTCATTGCAGTTTTAATCTGCATCTCCCTGTGCATGTTTCATGTGTTTTGGCTATTCATATATCTCCTTCATGAACTATTCTTTTATACCTTCTCCCCATTCTGTTTTGTCTTCTTATTGAATTGCAATAATTCTTTATATATTCTGGATATAAGTCCAGTATAGATGTATGTATTGAAATATTTTCTCTCAGTCTGTGGCTTGTGTTTTTATTTTCCTAAAGCTATCTTTTGAAGAGCGGATGTTTTTAAATTTTGATGAAGTCTAATTTATATATACATATATTTTTTAATAACTAGTGCTATTTGTGTTCTCCCAAAAAATCATTGCCCCAAAGTCATGACGACATTCTTCTACGTTTTCTTGTAGAAGCTTTATACTTTTAGCTTTTACATCAAGGCCTGTGATCCATCCTGAATTAATTTTTGCCTGTGGTGTAAGGTAGAAGCCAAGGTTCATTTTTTCTATTTTGTTTATTCAGTTTTTGACAAGAACATTTGTGACCTTCATATTAATTTTTAATGCCTTTTTTATTTTTTATTTTTATTTTTTAAAGATTTTAGTTATTTATTTGAGAGAGAAAGAATGAGAGACAGAGAGCATGAGAGGGAGGAGGGTCAGAGGGAGAAGCAGACTCCCTGCCGAGCAGGGAGCCTGATGCGGGACTCGATCCCGGGACTCCAGGATCATGACCTGAGCCGAAGGCAGTCGCTTAACCAACTGAGCCACCCAGGCGCCCCTTTAATGCCTTTTTTAAAAGATCTCTGAGATTCTCCTTTGCAATGCCTCACTCTACCAACCAGTCACCTAGCAGCTCCCAAAGTATCCCCAACTTATTTCTGGAAATTCTTCAACGGGTTGCTTAGTTTGTGTTACAAACTATTCTGTTGACCACATCATCCTGTGTCTGCAGGGCTCTACGCGTACTGAAGGCCAATGCTCAAGAGCCTCCTTGAAGAAGCCTGACTCCTTCCAGTGCTCATGGTGTCCACGGTGCAACACCAAAGTCTGTGCTGTGGATGCTGTCCACAGGTGCTCCTTAAGCTGCCCATCCTCGGGGGCCAGAGCAGAGCTGGGGAATATGGCCTCCTCTCCAACTCAGTGCTATTGGGTCTTCTAGCTCCCAAAGCAGCACCATTTATGCCCAGAACATCCAGTTTCTCGCAGTTTGTTCATCTTCTGGGCTTCAGCCCTCTCTGCATGAGGTTTCAAATGCAGTTTGATTGGCAAGAAGGAAACAGATGTCATGGTAAACCCTCTGCCATCTTCAATTAAAATCCATGTTTCCCCAAAGCAACTCAGTCTGACTTCCCAGTGGCCATTCTCCATTGTTGGAGATGACCATCTTATTCTCACCCGAGGGAAAAAAAAAAAGGTATCTTTTTTCTTTATGGAATGTTGTCTAAATACCTCTGTGTCAGTGGGAAGTCTTCACCAAACCTTCCCATACTTGAAAACCCAGTCAGGTGACTTTTACAGAAGAAACAGAATGCTCCAAAGGTGAACCTTAGGAAAAAGGCATTAAGTCTATACTTGAAGCCAGCCTGATTGCTTTTATTCATGGATTCCATTCGAGTACATTCCTAGTGTCTGCTACATGGCAGGCCTGGGGTCTGACCCTGAGCATACAAGGTGAAAAACTCTGTCCTATAATGGAAGTAGAGGCAGGAGAGTAATGGGAAGACCTGTAATTGGGAAGTATAATCCTATGAAGTGTCCACTATAAGGAATAGACAAGGTGTCAATAGTCACCAGAGCATATGGCAAAGGGCACCAAAGCAGCCTGGAGGGTCGGGGCAGGTAAACAGGACTTATCTAAACTGGAGAGTAAATACTTACTCAGACATAGCAAAGGGCTAGAAGGGAACTCTAGGGCAAGGAAGTAAGATGTATATGTGTGAAAATATGATGAATATCTTTAGTGTTTTTACCATGAAACATAACAATGGCTGCTAGTTTGTGGCAAAAAAAAAAAAATACCTTAAGGAGGTATCTTTCTCCTATTTTACTAGAAGTTTTTTTTTTTAAATCAGGGATTGAATTAGAATTTTGTCTACGCAACTTTAAATTTCACTTCAGAAGATTAAGAGACCTGCTTTCTCCAATAATTTAATAATACCTAGTACTGGCTAATGCAATTCAAAAAGGAAACAAAATAATAGATAAATGCATTGAAAAGGAAAAGGCAAGAGTATTGTTCTGACAGCAATTCTCTGACACCAGCTCGGTGTCCTGTAATTCAATTCGATTCTGACACCAACTAACCAGGGTTAGTATCAGGCTAAGGGCAAAGTCCTCCACAAGACTGCCCCCACACCATCCTCAAGTCTGAGGGGCCAGCTGCACTCCTGACCAACTGGATACAAATCTGGGGGTTCTCATGACCCCCTCAGTTTTGATAATTCACTAGAACAAATCATAGAACTCACTGAAAGCACTCTACATATAATTACAATTTTTTGGTAAGGGATACACAGAATGCAAGGTCTGGGAGGATAACAGAAGCAGAGCTTCTACACCCACTCCCATGGAGACAGGGCTCATTACTCTCTCTGCCAAGAAGAGAGATATTCACCAGCCAAGAAGCTCAAATGGGCTTTGGTGTCCAAAGTTTTTATTGGAGTTTCATTATGTAGGCATGATTCATTAGATCACTAGCCCTGTGATTGAACTCAATCTCCAATGTCCCTTTCACCCCCAGGTTGGTCTGAAGTTCTAATCATGTGGGTGGTCTTTCTGGGGACCAGCCACCTTTCTGAAGCTATGTAAGAACCCATCAGAGGCAAACTGATTAGCATAATAAAGACTCTCCTGTCACTCAGGGGAGTCCAAGGGTTTTTGAAGCTCTGTGTCAGGAGGTAGGGACAAAGTTCAGATATATTATTTTTATATTATATCAATAGAAAATCACTTAAAATCAAAAAAAGAGTTTGAAAAAAGCCAAACATAAAATAGATTAATAAAAAGTCAATGCATTTCTTTTATACCAGTAAGACCAGTAAGAAAATAGAACAATCAGAAGACATTATTACAATATCAAGAAAATCTATACAACCTATAAGAATAAACTTAATTAAAAATGTGGCATAGATTCCAGAAGATACAGGGGAATATTAGGAAAGAAAGGAACATGAGGTTAGGTTAAGGGAGAGGAATCACAAAGCAGAAAGGAGAACAGATAATTATAGGGCTCACTTCTAAGATGGTGACTAAAGATGTCAGGGATTAACTGGACTCAAAATGTCCAACATACCTTGGGTATGAATATGAGGGGGCAAGATGATGCCTGGAGGTTCAATAATACTTGTGGTTACTTATTTGAGTCATCCACTGAATACATCATTCCCAAACTGACTCTGGGGAAGGAGGACAGAGAAGATCGATACACTGCTCAAAGTAAACTGCCAAGGGCAGTTGAAAATAATTAATCAGTGGGTTATTTAAAGAGAAAATTTAAGCCTAGATTTTACTGTTTTACAATGGTCTCATTTCCTGCAACCTTATCATATGGTTTAAATTTATTTGTATTTAGCTGAGTAAAAAAAAAAAGTTTAAATTTGGTTAGAAAAGTTGCTATGGTAGATTCACTTTATTTTTCTACCATCACCATCTAGTGGAGAAAACTTTGAACTTCAGGCAGAATGAGCTAGGGTTCAGGAATAAAATAGAGGCATTGTGTGTCAAGCAATATACTACACACTTTACATTTATAAGGTCATTTGCTTCTCACAGCAGATCATTTAGTGCCTCATCGAGATAGGCATTGTTGTTCCTCTTTTAGATTTGGAAAGTGAGTCTGGGAAGTTGAGTATCTTGCCCAAGGTCACACTGTGGACAACTCAAACCCAGATTCCTGAAGTCCATGTCAAATGCCATTTTCACCTCACAGTACATCCAAATACTTCAACTTTATTCATGGATATGACCATGGATGCACAATATACATACATATGTGGAGAATTTTGTCTTTTCTTTATATTCTTTCCTTTTTCTTATTTTTTCTTATATATAATATATACATGAGCAAAGCACATGTATTAAAAAGAAAATACTGTATAGTTTTGCATTCCAATTTTTACTCCATATTATATAAATACTTTCCCATTATAATAAATACTTTTGATTTTACCCATAAATACATATACATATTAGGTAACAATGAAGACAGATATAGAATCACATTTATATGTAAATATACAGTGTAACCTTGAAATGCATTTTATTTTTTTTAAGGCATTTTTATTTATTTATTTATTTATTTATTTATTTATTTATTTGACACAGAGAGCACAAGCAGGTGGAGTAGCAGGCAGAGGGAGAGGGAGAAGCAGGTTCCCTGCTGAGCAAGAAGCCCGATGTGGGGCTCGATCCCAGGACCCTGGGATCACAACCTGAGCCGAAGGCAGTTGCTTAACCAACTGAGCCACCCAGGTGCCCCTAGAAATGCATTTTAAAAAATTGGAAGAAGCTGCTAAAATATTAACGATGCTGATCTCTGTCTGAGTAGATTTTCCATAATAACATGTATTATTTCTAAAAATATATATATTTTAAGCCTTACATTTACCAAAAGAAAAGACATTCAAGAAACTTCACAGTTGTCTAATTTGTTGTAATTAAAATAATTTGCTTGTGGTAGGGGTGACCATAAGTCCCTATCTTTCTATAATCATTTAAAATTAATGTAGTATATTACATTTCCATATTTAGTAATACTTTCTTTCACAACCTGTTTTGAGGACAGCCCTAGAACCTGAAGGGTAGCAGAATTTGGCACACCAAAATATACCACTTTGGCATAATGATTAAAAGTGACCCTTGAACAACACAGATTTGAACTCGGCAAGTCCATTTACACATGGATTTTTCTCATAAAAACAGTACTGATATGTGGAATTTAAGAAACAAAACAAATGAACGAAGGGAAAAAAAAGAGAGAAGCAAATCAAGAAACAAACTCTTAACTATAGAGAACAAACTGGTGGTTGCCAGAGGGGAGGTGGGTTGGGGGATGGTTGAAATAGGTGATGGGGATTAAGGAGTGCACTTGTCCTGAGGAGCACTGGGTGATGTATAGAAGTGTTGAATCACTATATTGTACACCTGAAACTAATATTATACTGTATGTTAACTCTCTGGAATTTAAATAAAAACTTAAAAATAAAATAAAATATTTGAGCCTGCCAAAAAATAAAAATAAAAACAGTACTGTACCGTAAATGGATTTTCTCTTCCTTATGATTTTCTCAGTAACATTTTCTTTTCTCTAACTTACTTTAAATACAGTATATAATACATAAAACATATAAAATATGTGCTAATCAACTATTTATGTTATGGGTAAGGCTTCCCATCAACAGTAGGCTATTAGTAGCTAAGTTTTGGGGGAGTCAAATGTTATATATGGATTTTCGACTGAGTGGGGGGGGGAGATCACTGCCCCTAACACCACAATTGTATGAGGGTCAACTAACTGTATTTTGACTTGAAAGCAATTAAGAAGCAGCAGATACAAGAAAAGCTCTCTGCTCTCTCCACATTTGCCTAAAAGCAGAACATAAATTTGTAAAGACGCCCCTCCTCCCCTCTCTAGCCAACTAAGCTATGTTGGCTAAGCCTCTGACTCTTGATTTCAGTTCAGGTCATGATCTCAGGGCCGTGGGATCAAGCCCCACATCAGGCTCCGAGTTCAGCATGGAGTCTGCTTGAGATTCTTTCTCTCCTTCTCCTTCTGCTCCCTCGCCTGCTCGCATTAGCTCTCTAAATAAATAAATAAAATAAAATATTAAGAAAAAAAAAAAAAAGAAGTTAGTTACCCTCAGAGACAACTCCAGACCTTTATCAGCCCATAGATGGCACCAGAGAAATCACAAACTTAACTGGCCCTTATCTTCCATTAGTTTCCCATATATTTACCTTTCCACTATTTGCCACTCTTGAAACTCAGTCCTTTTCCTTTGTCTTGTCACTCTTCTACAGATTATTCTTTGGTTAAGATGTAGTAAGCCCAAGTTCATCACTAAGTACTTCCATGTATATGAGCGCCTTACGTGTTAATAAATGTTTTTCTTTTTTTAATTTGTTTTCTCTTTTTAGTCTCTTTTGAAGATTTAATTCACGGGGGCCAATAAACTTAAGATGGGTAGGGGGAAAAGACTTTTTCTTGCCCTAACAAACCCCAAAGTACTTGCTTCTGTGATGTTCCTATGTTGGTTGCTCTGGGGATAGGTAAAAGGCTATAAGAGGTCATGCTCTTTCATTTTTGCACAGTTTCAAATTATGATGACCAAAGAATAAAGATTCTTAATTCATTTTAACATACCTTTTCTATTAATTTTATTTTTGAAACTAACATATCTAGTCAGAAAACCATGAAAAAATCAGATCTCACACCTTTTCACAATTACCAGGAGGCTGGGCCACACACTTGACATCCAGTATCAACAGAAACAATGCTTCCTTTACCCTGTCTTTTGATTATTATTCTTTATCTACTTCTAGTGCCTCGAGAGTCATTCCCCTATTTGTAAAATCATCTTGCATAAAGAGACATAAAATCCTTAGGCATTTGCTTTGGGATAAGTTTCATGGAGATGTTCTGGTGCAGATTAAATAAAAATCTCATTCTTGTCAACTTTTAGAAAAGTTCGTTCTTTCCTAAAATTCATTATTTTTTCATTCTTCACTCTCCCTCAATTTATTTTCTCCCAAAATACCAAAAAAATAAATGCATGCTTCTGATACATTTTTGAGGGAGAGGTTTACAGAAAAGTAGAAAATCACAGAAAATGGTAACCCTATCATTTGAAAATGTGTAATACACTTTTTATTTTCATTTTTTTTTTTTCACTTATGGCGGGCATTATCTGTCACTGCCTATAACGTTAATTTTAACTGATTGCCTAACATTTTATTGCTGTGGGAGTAAATATACCTGACTTGGCTAACCCTCCTTTAGAATTAAGTCTGTTTTTAATTTTTAACTCTTAAATAGCAGACTGAGACAAGCATCTAAGTTTGTGCTTCAAGTAAAAAGCCCTTGGATGAAAAGGCCAAAAATCAAAAAGGGGGTGAGGTGGGGGAATGTTCTCTTTATTTGCATTTCTCTGACGTAAACATTTTTTTCAGACGTGTAGTTGCTTGCATTGTTTTGTTTTGTTCAGGTCCTTTGTCCAGTTTTCTTCTGCAGGATTTGGGGGTTTTCCCCATTTCCCTTTAATTAGAAACAACCTGTCGTGGACCTCCCCACCCCTCCCCACACGCCCACTCAGTTCCCTGGGTGTGAAAAGCCGCTTTCCCAGGTGCAATCTCGGCGCGTGGTCACGGACTCCGCCCCGGTGTCACAGGCCCCGAAGGGCGCGGAGGGGCGCCGTTTTCGCCACCGCGCGCTCTTGCGCACGCGCAACCCGTCGGCCTCACGGCCCC
The DNA here is from genome assembly GCF_004348235.1 of Phoca vitulina. Lineage (NCBI taxonomy): Eukaryota > Metazoa > Chordata > Mammalia > Carnivora > Phocidae > Phoca > Phoca vitulina. Next base: position 3,615,414 of record NW_022589734.1, read on the forward strand.
TCACAAAGGTGGCTCTCGGGGCCGGCCGGAAGTGGACGCGCAGCGGCCAGGGCGAGGTAGTGTGTACTACATTTCCCGAAAGGCTGAGGGATGCGAGGCCAGCGGTGGCTCGGTTGAACCGCCGCGGACTACACTTCCCGACGCGACGCGCGAGACGTTTCCAGCGGCGGCTGAGCTAAACGGCTGCGGACTACTCTTCCCGACGCGCCGCGCGAGGCGCCGCCGGCGGCCGGCCGAGGGCGGGCCGACGCGGGAAGCTCCGGACGTGAGGCATGAGCGGCGCCCTCCCCCGGCCCGCGCGCGTCCTGCTACCTCCCCGAGCGAGGGTCGCGCGGCGCGGGGCCTAGCGGCGGGCATCTCGAGCCCTCGGCGTGCGCAGGGGCTGCTGCGGCCGCGCCGGGCGCCGGCGAGGGCGGCGGCCACCATGGAGGTGAGCGGGCCGGAAGACGACCCCTTCCTGTCGCAGCTGCACCAGGTGCAGTGCCCCGTGTGCCAGCAGATGATGCCCGCCGCGCACATCAACTCGCACCTGGACCGCTGTCTGCTGCTCAACCCCGCGGGGCACGCGGAGCCCACGGCCGGGCCGCACCGCGCCGGGGAGCGGGCCAAGGGGCTCTCGCCTCCCAGCGCCAAGAGGCGGCGGCTCTCCGAGAGCTCGGCGCTGAAGCAGCCGGCCACCCCGACGGCGGCCGAGAGCAGCGAGGGAGAGGGCGAGGAGGGCGACGACGGCGGCGAGACCGAGAGCCGGGAGAGCTACGACGCGCCGCCCACGCCCAGCGGCGCCCGCCTCATCCCCGACTTCCCCGTGGCCCGCTCCAGCAGTCCCGGGAGGAAGGGCTCGGGAAAGAGGCCGGCGGCCGCGGCCGCGGCGGCGGGCAGCGCGTCTCCGCGGAGCTGGGACGAGGCGGAGGCGCAGGAGGAGGAAGAGGCGGTGGGCGATGGCGACGGGGACGCCGACGCGGACGGCGAGGACGACCCGGGCCACTGGGATGCGGACGCCGCCGACGCCGCCGCCGCCTTCGGGGCCAGCGGTGGGGGCCGCCCGCACGCCCGGGCGCTGGCGGCGGAGGAGATTCGGCAGATGCTGGAGGGCAAGCCGCTGGCCGACAAGATGCGCCCAGACACGCTGCAGGACTACATCGGGCAGAGCAGAGCCGTGGGGCAGGAGACGCTGCTCCGGTCCCTCCTGGAGACGAACGAAATCCCCTCCCTCATCCTGTGGGGCCCGCCGGGCTGCGGCAAGGTGAGTGCCGCCTTGGCAGGAGGGTTCTGAGTATTGATCTGTACGGGTCGGGCGTCAGAGAGCCGTGGCGGAGGCCGTCCCCGAAGAATCCGCGCGTCCACCGTGGATGTCGAGACCTGAGGGCAGGGCCTCAGATACCATCTGAGCCGGGGCAGCACCTAGTCCACAGGTGGAGTTAGTGATGGGTGTGAAAAAGACACACCCCGTCAGATTTGTAAGACACGTTTTCCGGTCATTTTCAAAATGAAGATGTCTGAATTCAAAGGTTTACAAAAATATTTGCACTCTTAGATTTGATCTTTGTGTTCCAACGTGTACCCCCACCCTCCCATTAATGACCCAATTCTCAAGGAAATGACATGCTACAAATTGCAGAGGAACGTTTGTATATTCAATTTGTAGGTACGTGGGTTTAGCTTGGGGGCGAAAGATCAAGATTTTTTTTGTTTCATTGTGTTTCTCTTCCCTCCCTCTAGCTGTTGGTTTATTTAACAGACTGATGTTTATTTATCCTTGAGGATATATTTATTTAACAAGATTAATATGAAAACTCTTTTCCCTTTCCAAGTCGTTTTCATCTAGCACTTCCGTAACTATCCTCACTATGCTTTCTACTTTAGGGAAGAAACATCTATGCATTTTGGTGTCCAGTTCTATGTACCTTGTTAGGAATTAGCACATGTCCAGAGGAAGGTGGTTCAGATATTGGGGTTTAGAAAACATATCATTGGAGAACACTTGAGAAACAGTGGCAGAGTTAAGCAAAACAGAGAAGGCTAAGAGGTGTTTAAATATATGATTTTTTTCTATCCACAGGAAGAGAGAGGAAGATGAGCACATGTGAGTAAAAGGCAAAATTCAGTATCAGAACGTAAAGGGGCCCTCGTAGCTTTGTGATTCACACTCCTTAGTTAGTATACAAGGGCTTTGATGATTTTTCCCAGTTTTCTTTCCCACTTCATCTCCAACTTAATCACACCTTCCTTTGCTCCAGTTCCCGGAATGCATCTTGCGCATTTTGTGCCTTCTTGTTCACGCTCATACTTTCCCTTTGGCCAGGAATAAATCATATCTATCCCAAATAATTTACCTGGTAGTAGATTTAGTTGCTACTCCATTTAGGAGATTGAGCGAGAGCATTGTTAGTTATTGTTCACAAAATCTTTACATAAGGTCATGAGAATGGCTAATCAGCTGTTGGCAGACTAGATGGCAAGAAAAAACTCCAGAGGAAAATGAGTAGGGTGAACTAATAGAAGACGCCACACAAGAGATGTGATGGGCTGCTCAGCATAGTGGTTGGTGGTCACAAGCCTAGGCATATGTGGAGTGGGAGCCCATAGGCCGAGATTTGATGAAGCAGCAGCCACAGTATCTTAATGGTACTATAGAAATTTTAGAAAATAAAATGCACCTTTCCATTCATTCAGGACCAAATTTGTCCCTCTCATTAAACACACTTTTTTTTAATTCTCATTCTTACTATTATACTTTTTTGCTAACAATAATGATACTAATAACAGCATATGCACATTTATGGAGCACCTGGTAAATGCCAGGCACTGAGCAGTGGTTTCCTTGGATCTCGCCATTGTCTTCTCGTAACTGCTAACATGATCAAAGTGCTATTGTTTAATCTACTTCCAAAGTAGACATTCAGAGGTGGCAGCATGCAGTCATCTGAAATGCTAGGTAGTTGTCATTGGCCTTTCAGTTCAAAGGCTCACTCCTTTTCTAAGCTGCACTGATGAGCCTCCAGTTGTAGAATTGATTGATTCTGTGGTTCTGCACTCCATTTCTACAACTAGTCCTTCAACAGTAATGCTTTCTTGGCTGGAAGAGGTCACAGCTGTCACTCAGGCTCTGCTAAATCAAGACAGCTACTCTTCATGGGGATTCCAAAGATCTTAGAGTCCCCAAAAAAGGAATCAAACAGGGTTAGGTATAAAGGAGAAAAGGTCAGGATTAGACTAACGTTTAGCTACTTTCCTGTTTTATTTTTAACATTTTTTTTTTAATTTTTTAAAAATGTGCTGTGGTATTTCAGATTGTATCTGTGCTGCTGAGCATTCTTTAGAGTTCAAGTTGCTTGGTAAATAGTGCTGATGCTGCTTGTGTTGGTGCCCATGGGTGCTTTTCTCTCTGTGTCTGATCAGCTTTCCAAACTCTGTGTGTCATATTTTCTAGACTACTCTGGCTCACATCATAGCCAACAACAGCAAGAAACATAGCATAAGATTTGTGACATTGTCTGCAACAAATGCCAAGACAAATGATGTGCGAGATGTCATAAAACAAGCTCAGAATGAAAAGAGTTTTTTCAAAAGGAAAACCATCCTTTTTATTGATGAGATTCATCGGTTCAATAAATCTCAGCAGGTATATTAACTTCCTTCTACCTTTTGGTCATTGTGAACATGACAGTGAATATAAAGTATGTGAGATTACTTTGAAAAGCATAAAACACTATGCAAATGTAAGGACTGTCATTATCATTAATTTTCTGTGTATAGAGAGGTATAGATTGTTAGCCCATCTCCTTTGAGCCTATTTCCCCACTTTTCTTAGTGTTTTTTGGTGACAAGAAAATGCTTTTCTCTATCTGATAAATGAAATTATTAGTATGGTCCTGAGCTATAAGCAATTTAACTTGATTTTAAGATCCTTATTTTAATATTTTTAAACTTCTCCCCTATACAGTGTTACTTTTTTATTTTCAAAATTAAAGAGTGTTTTCTGTGACCTCAGGCTCTCAGCAGGGTGAATGTTACAAGAGCTAATCCCCACTACTTATTTAAACGGCTTTCTGAAATAAAAGTAAAAGGACAGTTTATTTATATAAACAAAGCCAAGTCACTTTTGTATCCTAAGTAAACATTAACTTTTTTCTTCAAGTACACTTTTTTCTTTGATATAGGTGTTAATGCTTTTTAATCAGAGATAGAAATATTTTATAAAACCTTACTAAGCTTTTGTTACTGATCTGAATCTCTCTTTATTTTTTTTTATCTGAATCTCTTTTTAAATAGACTCTTCAGAGTTCTGACAGGATGTTATCACTTTCAGTTTCATTAGACCATTGACTCATCTTAGCATTTCTTCCCTGTAAGACAACATCCAGTGGTTACATATTCACCAAGGCATATTTACCAAGTTTGCTGGGAAGAATAACTTATGATTGAGTACTCCAGAGGAAAATTTTAGAATTACTAATGTTTTTGTGTTTTCTTAAACTTAAATAGCTGCTGTATTTAAGCTATCTGCCAGTTGGGATAGAAGCCTTAGGATAGAAGATAATTTTCTAAGTAAAAAAATCATTTATGTTGAAACTACGTTAGAATTCTACTTTGAGCTGTTAGTGTGCCAGCAGGTGGCCAGGCTTAGACATTCACAGTCCAAAAGGTGTGTTTTTGGCTTAAAAAGCATGAGTGCTTCCACTCCCAACAGTGCATCCATCTCCAATGAATATAAAGCTGTTGTTCCTGAACTGAAAACTAGGAAAAGGAAGGAATGGGCAACTTACATAGGATTCTGCAGGTTGTTGACTGGAATCAATTTCTTCTGTTTTCTTCCCATGATTAGGACACTTTCCTTCCTCACGTGGAATGTGGGACGATCACTCTGATTGGGGCAACCACGGAAAACCCTTCCTTCCAGGTCAATGCTGCTCTCCTAAGCCGCTGTCGGGTTATTGTTCTTGAGAAGCTTCCCGTAGAGGCAATGGTGACTATCTTAATGCGGGCAATCAACTCACTGGGAATCCACGTCCTAGACTCCAGCCGTCCCACTGACCCTCTGAGCCACAGCAGTAACAGCAGTTCAGAGTAAGTTGACTGCGGGCAGTATCCTGGGGGCACACACCTCTCAGAGAATCCCCTGGCAGAGGGCCAGAAAGGGCTGGACGGCAGTAAGGAGAGGGCGGGGACAGAGAAGAAATGGTGATCTAGTAATGAAAACAAGAATGGAGGAAAGTGCTCAATTGTACCAAATGTATCTCTGCAAACATTTCCTTTTTTTAAGATGGATTTTATAGCCCTCTAAGGGGTGCATCTAATTTTTCAAGTTTTAACATTGTTTTGCCCATTATTTCAGTCCTTGGGTGTTTGCTTTTGTGCTTAAGGATTTTGTTTTTTTCCTAACACTTTTTTTATAAGGCTTGGAAGACTATGGGAAGCCTTACTGATTATTTTCTTTCATGGAATAGGCTTAACCTACAGATCTTTTGAGATTTATATTCAGATTCCAATTTCTTTTTTCCTGCAGTTTATTCCTCTTTTAGAAGTACTAACTACAAATTAATATAAATGTTATCATAACAATTTTTAAATCTTTTTAGAATTATTTTTGCACATTTTTAAAGTCAAGCTCAATTCTATAAAAGTAAAGAAATTTTACCTGAAAATGACACATTAAAAGCTCTCTCTTTCCTTTTGGCAACCTATTTCTGTATCATGAGTACTGTGTGAGTTCATTAATACACAGAGTATATATATAGTGTATAATCAATTAGATTACTTGGGTTAGAGGTTAACTTTATATTCAGATATATTCTTCAGATGTCGTTTATTCATGTGTCAACTGAAATAACACAGTGGAACATAATCTGGTGTGATGAGAGACTAATGCCTGCCTCTTCATGCTGTGGACCCCACAGCTGCTGGTGCCTGCCCTGAGGCCAAGTTCTGGAGCCACTCTTCTATGAGGATTAAAGAACAAGACATAGTTTTAGGTTCAGGGTTTAAGTTTCAAGAGTCTCTCCTTGTGTGTCTGGCCTCTTCCATTTGCCCCTTCTCATCTAGGAGGAATTATGCTGTGCCTCACAAAGCCTTGAAACATGGCCAAGGACCCCCAGGTGCAACAAAGTCACATCAGTTTAGGGTAGAGTTGTGATGGCATAGCCATCAAAATTGTGGCTTAAAAGAAATATGGAACTTGCTGGTATCCGTTAAGTGTATCCATACTTAGGGGCCCTTTGTGTGCTTGGCCCTTGTCGGGGTTAAAAGGGGCTACATACAGCCAGTCCTCACATCTAGTGTAGCTGTCCTGTAAACAGTGTTTTTCACTACAAAACTCATACAACCAACTGATAAAAATGGAAAGGCAGAGGAACAAATATCCCAGCATATTCCTGTGTATTTTATTTCTGGGTACTGGTTATCATAATATATCTACAACTATATAGCCTGCATTTTTATTAATCTAGGGTAGTTTTATTGATTTCAGTCATGTCATGATTTCATGGAATTGTTATTCAGGTACCCTCAGGTTTTTTCTCTCCCCAGTCACTGCCATGCCATAATTAGGTGAAATGAGAAGGACAGTAGAAGAATCATGGAGCTCATCTTAAAAAGGATTTCTGCATTTTGACTGGATCCCTGAATCATTTGCATGCACAGTAAAATTTGAGAGGATCAAGTAAAAGAATTAAGATTTCTCTTATTACTGAGACTGGGAGCCTGATACAAAAGTGAGCCAATGATTCTTAATCTGCTAAAATTGCATTTCAGTCAGAGAAAACCTGCCATGTCCAATAGATGTTTGCTTTTTCCACTATCACTCATTTGGAATTGATCCTAATTATAACTTATTTTTATTCACTTGTTTCCTTTCTAATTCCCACCCCTCCCCTTCCTGGGAGGGCTAAGAGGATAAGAACTTGTCCTCCTTGTTCATATTTCCCAGCACAGTGCCTAGTGTATACATGCTTAGTAAATGGTTTGTGAATGAATAAATTCTAACTTTCAATATGAGAAAAATAGTTTAATTTTATTTTTGGGTAGTCCAGCATAAGGGATGATTGCCCCATTGCCCAGGTATCGAGAACCTTTGTCTTTAATACTATTGCCTAAGCAAACAGAATGAAATTAAAGATTATTAAGCTTAATTAATTGATCTACTTGTTAGTAATTCTGACAAGAAAGTTAAGTTGGGAGATGCCATAGGCCACAAAAAGAACTCTTACATTGTAAGTGATTTCCTAACAGAAGCATCTGACTACCCCAGTTGCTATGGAGAGTTAAAAATGGATATTGTTTTCTTTCAATTTAGGTAAAATTGTACTTTCACATCTATTGATTGTCTTCAAATGTATACACATTCTTGTGGACATAAATTAGATTTGGTTACACTAATTTAGCTAGAAGGAAAGACTAAACCCCAAATAATTACTTCTCTGGGAAACCATGAGTGCATTTGTAGTCTTGTGTTTTGGTGCCCTAGTTTACAGAGAGATCTAGACTACTTACGGCTGCGCATGAGAGGAGCTGAGCGGGTACTGGTCTGGACACTAGTCAGGCTGATCCTTAATTGTCGGTTTTTCTTGAGGACTTGTGAGTTCTCATCTAGTATGTGTTTGTACATGACGGATTCCCATTAGAGTAAGATAAAAGTGTTCTTTTTAAATTTTTCCTTCTGTATTTTATTTGTTCAGCATTAATTGAAGGCCCTACATATGCTAGGCATTGGCTGAGTGCTGAAAAGCACATTCCTGTGCCTTTACAGAGCTTAGTATATGATAAGGAGATAGGTAAGTGAATGGCTTCCAGGAACATGCTGTGATTGAGTTATGACCAAGGAGTGGTAGAGGATAGAGAAGCGGCATCTAGAATATGTGAAATCAGATCTCTCACCTGGTAGATGAGGGGATACTGAGTTGAATTTTGAAGGATAAGCAGAATTTAACTAGATGAAATGGAAAGCTCATTTTGGCAAGGGAATGTGGCCCCTAAAAGTCACGGTGGTAATAAATAGTATGATCCATTCATTATAGCTGAGTGGAAGAGTGGGCGTGAGGAAGTGATGGTCAATGAAGCCAGGGAGGGAGGCAGAGCCAGATTTATGAAAGACCTGTGTTCTAAGATAAGGTAAGTGATGTGGAGAGCTATGGGAAACCATAGAAAGATTTTGAGCAAGAGAGTGACATAACAGCTCTACATTTTAGGAAGATGAGAATAGCATTGGAGAGGGTGGGTTGGAGGGAGTCAAGTCCCATCTTCCCTACCCCTCACCAGGGAGCAGGAAGACCAGTTGGGAAGCTATTGCAGTGGTGCTGAAGACAAATGACAAATGCAGGTGACTTGAACAAAAGCAGGAGCTGCTCTGAGAAGTTGCAAAGTCGGGTTGTGAGCCTAGGTGTGAGGAGGGAGGAAAAAGGATTGTCTAAGATGATTCTCATACCTGGTGACTGGGCAAATAGTTGCACTTTTGACAAGAGGGATTTAAGGAAGAGGAGCAGAGGAGGTGTGGAGTTCAGTTCGGGACTTGTTCAGTTTGTGGGGCCTCTGGATGATTCATATGGAGAGGTTTTCTAGGCAGTTAGGTAAAGAAGTAGGAGAGTAATAGAGATGTTTAAGCCAGAGATTTGGGAGCCACCAGCACTTCAGAGAACATATAGCCCATGTGTTTGAATAGGAGAGCTGAAGAGAGCCAGGAACTAAGGGTATAAGTTGAGGTCTTGTCAGCATTTGTTGTGTAGGAGAAGAGACAAAGTTTAGAAAGGTAGGAAAACTAGAAGGATGCTCCACAGAGAAGAGCTTCAGCAAGGAGGGAGTACTCAACGTTATTGAACAATTTAGGATTAGGTTTGGATGCATGTAACAGGAAAAAAATCAAATTAACTGGCATTAACAAGATAGAATTTTCCTTCTCATGTAAAAGAGTCTGAAGGTAGAGAAGTATAAAAAATGCAGCTGCTAGTCAGCCTCATCGTATCATCAGGGACCCAGACCCTTATCTTTCTGCTCTACCACCTTCAGCACATGGCTTCTACTCATGCCCCAAGGTGGCTACTAGAGCTCTAGCCATCATATCTGCATTCCAGGCAACAGGAAGGAAGAAGAGCCAAAGAACAGCATCTTCCCCATCCCTAGTCCCCTATTTACCACCTCACAGCTTTAGTGAGACATCTGCAAAGTAGTACTCTGTACTCATTTGTGATTTGTGATTTGATTGTGAAGAGAAAGTTAGAGGTAAGCTGGTAATTTATGTTGAATTATCCATACCATAGTTCTTTTGGTCTGTTTGGGTAATCAGCAGTTTTCGTGTAGTTTACTATAAGCATCTTGGTCACATGGTACAAACTGTGAAGCATGGTGTCTGCACTGGATTAATTTCGGAGACCAGGAAAAAAAAAAAATCCATGGTCTGTCATCCAGTGACCTTGTGCTGCTGGCAATAAGAAAGTGAACTAGTGTTTAGTCACTCTGAGAACTCGCTGCTTTGAAGGGTTATAGATTCTAGATAATAAGACACACGCATATTCAAAAACACCCCTAAAGAATCCATTGTTTGTGGGCTAGATACCAGTGCACTTGTTTGTGGGTATGAGGAGAATAGAGCGAGGAGCCAGGATTGCCCTGTTGCTGTCCAACGAGGCAGTTCCAGCAGTTGGTTGGAAGTTAAAATGGCTCTGTCCTGCTGGAGTGAGGGTGCTGCGGCTTGACTCTGAGACTGGGGCTTTTCTCTAATCACCGGGAGAGGAGAGCCCGCACAGACCGGCTGCAGGCTGGTTTGGTTGGATTTTATTAATTAATATTATTAATATTAATATTATTGCCTGCCTTTCAAAAATAATCTTTTCTAAACGCTGAATGGAGAGAAAGGTAGTGGAACACCAGAATAGAAAGTACTGATCGGAATGAGTTGTGGATTTAGTTAGTTAGAGTGGACTTTAATAATTCTCCTTAAAAATCGTTTGCTATAAAGAAAAAAAGGTATATAAGAATATGTTACGAAAATGATGACAAAAATAATGGCAACCGGAAAGAAACACCAGTCAATCTCACTGACCTTGCATCTGTTTCCTGTTCCTGCCATCACAAATTATGGGTATCCTCTACTTTCTGAAAGTTCACATTATACCACTTCACATCCATGGAGAAAATCAGAAGAGGATTTTCCCTCTTACCGAAAAAAAAAAAAAAAAAAAAAAGGGCAAAAAGCAAAAACAGCATTCGGCACTTGTTTTTCAGTGAGTCCTTTATAGAGGCAGCGCCCACCCAGCTCCTTCCCCGGGAACCACACTCAACATCTTGAATCGCGCCACCATAGCTTTGGATCATGTCTGTGAGCGTGTGCTTTATCTTAATTTATTTTGTGTATCTGTTAGCAAGATGTGCCCTAAGATCTCAGAAAAGCCTAACAGAGGTCACTTTTTGGGTCTGGGAACACTAAAAAAATCTCCGTTATAAATTGATGGTAATGGCCTTTTCACTTTATGCCATTTTGGCTTGCAAAAGATTTCAAAGGAACCCTCTACTTTCGGATAGTGGGGAAAACCTGTATCACAAACTGGGTGGCTTACAACAATAGACAGTTATTCTCTCACAGTTATGGAGGCTCTAAGTCTGAAATCTGGCTGTCGGCAGGCCACATTCCCTCTGAAGACTCTAGGATAGAGTCTGTCCTTCCAGCTTCTGGTGGCTCGTGGCATTCGTTGGCTTGTGGCAGGATCACTCCAATGTCTGCCTTCATCGTCACATGGCTGTCTCTGTGTCTCTGTCTTCTCTTACTGTCTCCTATGAGGACGTTTAGGATTAGGGCTCATACTAAATCAGGATGATCTCATCTTGAAATCCTTAATATGGCTAAATTCACAGATTCAGGGATTAGGATTTAGGTACATCTTTGAGGCCACTATTCATCCCCCCATTCTCTACCAGGTGTAAGGTATAGTGTAATTGGGAATGTGTGCTGCCATGGAATTAAACACAAACAGGGCGTCATCTGTGAAGTTGATGTTCTCTCTTTTTGGAGAAAGTAGTTTTGTTTTGTGTTATATTTAGTCTGGTTATCCTGGAAGCAGCAGAGTTGAGGGCTCTGCTTTTAAGATTTGCAATTTTAGAGAGTATGTTACTGAATAGGCTAATTAGAATGATTCTCTTCAATATAGGTATCCTTACCTCCTTTTATTAGATGAGGAAACTGAGGCACAAAAAGGTGTAAGAATGTGTTCAAGATCATCCAGCTTGACTTCAGGAGGGCCGGTTTCTGAGGCATATTTCTAACCATAGGCATACCTCAGGCGTAATTTGGGTTTGGTTCTAAACCACTGCAATAAAGTGAGTCAAATGAGTTTTTGGTTTTCCAGTGAATATAAAAGTTATGTTTACACTACACTGTAGTGTGTTAAATATACAATAGCATTATGTCTAAAAAATCAATGTGCATACCTTAATTTAAAAATAACTTTACTGCTAAAAAAATGCTATCCATCATTTGAACTTTCAGCAAGTCTTAATCTTTTTTCTGGTGGAGGGTCTTGCCTTGATGTTGACAGCTGCTGACTGATCAGGGCGGTGGCTGCTGAAGGTTGAGTGGCTGTCGCAAATTTGTTAAACAACAGTGAAGTTTGCCACATCAGTTGACTGTTCTTTTCACAAACAATTTCTCTGTAGCTTGTGATGCTTTCTGATAGCATTTTACCTACAGTAGAACTTCTTTCAAAATTGGAGTCCATTCTCTCACCCCCTGCCACTGCTTGATCAACTAAGTTATGTCATATTCTAAATCCTCTGTTGTCATTTCAACAGTCTTCACGGTATCTTCACTGGGAGTAGGTGCCATTCCAGGAAACCACTTTCTTTGCTCCTCCGTAAGAAGGAACTCCTCATCCATTCAAGTTTTATCACAAGATTGCAGCATTTCAGTCTCATCTTTAGACTTCACTTCTAAGTCTAGTTCTCGTTATTTCCACCACATCTGCAGTTACTTCCCCCATTGAAGTCCTGAACCCCTCAAAGTCATCCATAAGGATTGGAATCAGCTTCTCTCAATGTCCTGACATGAATGTCCTGTTCATGTTGATATTTTGACCTCTTTCCATGAATCACAGATGTTCTTAATGGCATCTGGAATGGTGAATCCTTTCCAGAAGGTTTTCAATTGACTTTGCCCAGTCCATCAGAGGCTCTAGCCTTACAAGATGTTGTATTTCTTAAATAATAAGACTTGAAAGTTGAAATGACTCCTTGATCCATCAGCCACAGAATGGATGTTGTGTTGGCAGGCATGAAAACAACATTTATCTCTTTATACATCTCCACCATAACTTCAGGATGACCAGGTGCATTGTCAATGAGCAGGAATATTTTGAAAGGAATCTTTTTTTCTGAGCAGTAGGTCTCCACAGTGGGCTTAAAATATTCAGTAAACCATGTTGTCCACAGATGTGTGGTCATCTAGGCTTTGTTCTTCCATGTATGAAGCAATGGCAGAGTAGATTTAGGATAATTCTTAAGGACCCTGGGATTTTCAGAATAATAAAGGAGGATTGGCTTCAACTTCAGGTCACCAGGTGCATTGGCCCCTACCAGGAGAGTCAGACCACCCTGGCTTTGAAGGCAGGCTTTGGCTTCTCCTCTCTAGCTATGGAAGTCCTAGATGGTATCTTCTTCCAATAGAAGACTATTTTCTCTACATTGAAAATAATGCCGTTTAGTGCAGCCACCTTCATTAGTGACCTTAGATCTTCTGGATGGTTTGCTGCAGCTTCTACATCAGCACTTGCTGCTTCACCTTATACTTTGATGTCATGGAGAAGGCTTCTTGCCTTAAAGCTCATGAACCAACCTCTGCTGGCTTCAGACTTTCCTTCTGCAGCTTCCTCACCTCTCTCAGCCTTCACAGAATTGAAGAGAGTTTCCTTTGCATTCTTAACTTGGCTGTTTGGTTTAAGACGCCTAGCTTTTGGCCTGTCTTGGTTTTCATCATTCCTTCCTCACTAAGCTTAATCATTTCCAGTTTTTAAACTGAGAGACATGCAACTCTTCTTTTCACTTGAACGTTGAGAGGCCACTATAGGGTTATTAAATGGTCTGATTTCAATATCGTTGTGTCTCAGGGAATAGAGGAACCTGAGGAGGGGGAGAGAGATGGGAACGGTTGGTTGATGAAGCAGTTGATAAAAGTTATCTGTCTTATGTGGGTGTGGTTTGTGGTGCCCCAAAACAATTAGAATAGTACCGTCAAAGATCACTGATCATAGTTCATCATAACAAATAATAATGAAAAGTTTGAAATATTTCAAGGATTAAAAAATGTGACCTAGAGGGGCGCCTGGGTGGCTCAGTCGTTAAGCGTCTGCCTTCAGCTCAGGTCATGGTCCCAGGGTCCTGGGATCGAGCCCCACATCAGGCTCTCTGCTCGGCGGGAAGCCTGCTTCTCCCTCTCCCACTCCCCCTGCTTATGTTCCCTCTCTCGCTGTGTCTCTCTCTGTCAAATAAATAAAATCTTTAAAAAAAAAAATATGACCTAGAGACATGAAATGAACAAATGCTATTGGAAAAATGGCACCGATAGATTTGCTCAGTGCAGACTTGCCACAGACCTTCAATTTGTAAAAAGATGTAGTGTCTGTGAAGTGCAATAAAATGAAGCAAGGTAAGGGAGATGTGCCTGTACTCAGTTTAGAAGGGATCTAGGTACCAAGTTAAGTGAGTCACTTGCTTTCATTTAGAACCAAGTTAAAATGCTACTGGTGAATATTAACATTTGAATCTTTCTCTGTGTTTCTTCATGTAAGAACAATACTTTTAATTTGTAAAGGATTAGGAACAAAAGATTCCTATCTATAATTTAGCAGTATTGCCTTTTAACCACATCTACGCATCACATTTACCAGGAATACATTTTGAAAATATAGTTGACCCCTGAATAACATGGGTTGGAACTACATGGGTCCACTTATATACATATTTCTTACAGAACAGCACTGTAAATGGATTTTCTCTTCCTTATGATTTTCTTGATAACCTTTTCTTTAGCTTATTTTATTGTTAAGATTGTAGCATGTAATGCAGATAACATACAAAATATGTGTTAATTGACTGTCTTTGTTATTGGTAAGATTTCTGTCAACAGTAGGCTATTGGTAGTTATGTTTTAGGGGAGTCAGAAGTTTTACATGAATTTTCGACTGTGTTGAGGGTCATTGCCCCTAACCCCCACATTGTTGAAGGGTAGCTCTACATGTGCCCAGAGTCTGTCCCTGGAGATTTTAGAATCAGTAAATCTGTGATTAGATTTACACATCTGTATTTTAAGATAGTTCTCTGTAATCTGATGCACATCCCTGGTTGAGGACCACTGTTGAGCAGTTGTTACCCTGACCATGGAATGTTCCTTGTCTTTAGTGAAAGAGATTCACAGAGTATAGTTTTGTAATTTATGGAGAGAGAGTTTAACTGAGCCATACATACTCTTTTGTTCTGCCATGAAATAACAGGTACATTTTCATTTATTTTCACTCCTCTTCCAGCTTAAACAGCTCACCATCTAAAAAGAATTCTCCAAATCCCAGTATCATCCACCACAAAAACAGTGTGCAGAAAGATTCAGGCCCTTGGAAATGAAAAGGAAAGGAAGAAGTTGTCTTTACAGTGTGCTTCCCATATTCCTGCTAAGATGAAAGCATTTCTCTTCAGTTAGAGAAACAAGGCTAAATCTTTAATTTCTACATCTGTTAACTGGGAATATGATCTTTTCCAATGCACTTAATTTTAACCATTGTTTTCTAAGTTTATGCTTAAATTTTAAAATAATGCCTCTGGACTAGGAGCGCTCTTCCAAGATAATGTGTGCAATAGTTACTGTTTGCTGAGGAGTTTTGCAAATATCAATATAATATTCCTTATTTCATTGTCCTTGGCGTGAGCACTCATGTGCTCCCTCTTCTAAGATCTCAAGATATCTTAACACATTTTATTACTTTTCAGAACCAAGGTCTTGTAAACTGGGGTTCAAGGTATATTGGATAGGTAGAACCTTTTGAACATCCTGTACAGTGTTCTTAATAGCAAAATTCCATTTGGTAAATTGCTTGTGTGACCACTGTGAGTGCCGTCAGCAGTCACCTTTTATTACTTTGAACAGAGTTGCTGACAGATTCATTTGTGTTTAAAAATACTCCTCATTTTGGGCGGGGGTGAAATTTGGAATGTGGATCATATCAAGGGGGAGGGAGAATGGAACAGTGGGAACTTGGGTGAAAGCTCTCAGCTCTGGTTTTATTGTGGCTGCTCTCCCGCTCCCTGTGACTCCAAACCTGATTAAAAAGGTAACAATAGAATAATTCGGACTTTGGTTAAGAATTTAAAAGTTGAAGGAAAGATCCTATTTTCCAACCACATAAAATACCCATTGAGAGGCCTATTTACATTGTGCTGTTTATAAATCTGTGGCTCAGTCTGTTAGTTGGCTTCTCGTAATTATTAAGGCCTACTCGCTGCCTTTGCATGAAGACCAATGGAAATGAGGCCATAGAGTCAATGCTAGGGTGTATAAGGACACCTGTCTTTTTTCTGTCCCAAAAGCACTTCATGCCGCTAAATATATACAGTGGACAAGTCCATAGAAAGGGGATATATACCAAAATACTAACATTAAGGTAGTACAGCAATAGGTGATTTGTACATTTTGTTAAAATAAAAAAAGTAATATTCAGAGTTCTGAGTATTATTTGTTAAGGATGCAAACTATATATAGTATGATCCAAATTTTGTTTTAAAATTAGGTTGTAAGATTGATGGTTACATCATAAAGGAAATTCGACAAATGACCTAGTAGCTATTGTTAATCTTTAGGTGGCGCAGAAAAGGATTTTTTTTTTGGTTTTTTTTTTTATGTTTTCCCATATGTTATAATTTTTAAAAAATAAACATTTCATTCTGAGATTATGGGGAGAATTGAAATTAGTCCATTTATTGTGCAGATATTGAATGCCTGTTCTCTCCCAGGCACAAGGGATGTAAAAAAGGAATAAAACATAATTCCTATCCTTGAGGCCTCAACATTTAGTGGGGATGGAGAGATGACAAATGTGATCAACAAATGGCCTCACTCCTTGTGATGGCTCAGTCAGTTAGGATTGATTAGGGCTCCTGCTTTACTCCTTTTTTTCCTACAAATGATCCTGTAGGCTCTTTGTTGCTAGGAAGCTTTCCAAGGAGATGGAAGGCTTGGCTTTTATTAGTTCTGGGGCTGAAATGAGATGTTAAGGCAATTTTGGTTTTCTCTACCCACTTCCACCGCCACATAACACGTGTTTGCACACACATGCACACACTCAGAGATAATGTACTGTAATCTAGCCTCAGGAGTGCCCTTCCCTTTCAGGCACATCGGTTGCTACCGCACCCGCTCTGACGTTAGTCCCTCCTAACATGTTTTCTTGAGTATGTATTGTCTGTCATTTTCTTCCAAATCATCTAGAATCTGCTAAACAATATCTGTTGGAGAAATGCTTCCTTGGCTTTAAAAAGTGCCAGTGATACGGGCTTGGTGTATGTTTTGAATATCTATCTGGCCAGGAGGGGAGGAAGATGGGCTTCTGAACTGTAACCATGGTTCCTGGGGCCCAGGCAGCTGTGAGGAGGAGTGTGATGAGAGAGTCATTCATTATCAAGCTAAGACAAAACAGGTGCCTTATGTGTAGTGATAGATGAGAAACTGGAAGTCTTGGCTTTGGTAAATAAGGGGTGGGATGAGGTCGTCTTTAAGATGTTAGAAACGAGGGGCACCTGGGTGACTTAGTCGATTAAAGCCTCTGCCCTCGGCTCAGGTCATGATCTCAGGATCCTGGGATCGAGCCCCGAGTCAGGTTCAGTGCTCAGCCAGAAGTCTGTTTCTCCGTCTCCCTCTGCCACGCCCCCCTCACCTTGTACTCACTCTTCCTCTATCTCAAATAAATAAAATCTTTAAAAAAAAAAAGTTAGAAACAAATCTATTAGTGAATTGAATGCAAATTAGTGTAATTCAAGCTATTCACTAAAGCGAAGTAGCAGGTAGGTGTATTATGCATAGACCTTCATAGGCTGGGTCCCCTTCCTGGACTGGACCCCCACCACCCTGCCTTGGCCCAACCCAGTTGGTGCCTGTGCTTTGTTTTCTGGGTAGCTGATTTGGACAGTCCTATTTGGCTTATTAATTACTAGAGACATTTTCAGCTGAAGGTTGGCAATGACATGGGTGAGCTTTAACTTTGAAAAATTATATTTTGCTTTGCAAATGTGCAGCTAGCAGCTAGACAAGAATTAGTAAGACCCCTCTAAGTAACTAAATATGTGAGATATTTTGTCTGACTAGACTAGAAATAGAAAAGTTTGCTGAATTAGACTTGAGAACCAATCCTAATTAGACCTTCATGAAGGTCCACATTTGGAAATGTGAGGGTAGGTGACTTACCTCAGGTCTTACAGCCAAGTTCCGTCAGAGTCTTCTGATGGATACCCAGGCTAGTGACCTCTCCACTACTCTGTGCGGCTTTAGGTGATTAATACCCTCTTGGAAGCACGCCTCGGGCCAAAATCCCAGAGGTTTGCTTCTAGGCCCTGCTGTGTCCAGAGTAAGTGGGGACTCGGGTTGTTTGTAAAATGAGGGCCTTGAACTGCATGATGCAGTCCTGGCCCTTCCCTGTTTGGGAAGTGATCTGAGCATACCTGTCTCGTTAGGATGTACACTGTGTTTGAAATATGTTTTCTGGATACTATAATGAAGCCCTAGTGTTTCTGTAGTTTTCACTCTTGTAGGAAAGAACCAGAGAAGCCATGTATCTTTCCATGTCTCCTTCATACGTGCTTAATGTGTGTGTGCTTATACAGTAAAATAATCTCATGACTCGAGGTCAGGTCAGTTCCCAGTCTTGATAATGCTTAACCATGTTGACAACATGAGTTAGGGAGCAAGAGCCTTGAACCTAAGGTAGCTTTTTAATGACCTTGCTAAGACAGAGCTGTTCTGTAAGAAGTGCTACAGCACGAGAAGTGTCGAACATGAAAAAGTGATGGTAACTAACCCTGTTTGTGTTGCAGGCCGTCCGTGTTCATAGAGGATAAAGCAGTAGACACTCTGGCTTATCTTAGCGACGGGGATGCCCGAGCTGGATTGAATGGACTACAGCTGGCAGTGCTGGCCAGGTTAAGCTCGAGGAAGATGTTCTGTAAGAAAAGTGGGCAAACCTATTCTCCCAGTAGAGTTCTGATCACTGAAAATGATGTCAAGGAAGGCCTCCAGCAATCTCATATTTTATATGACCGAGCAGGTAAGTAACGGAAAGTGAAAAGAGGGGAACTTTAATAAAATAAGTTGTGTCCACACATTCCCATCCCAGGCTTCTGACTTTCAGCTGAGTTCAAAACATGAACTTGATTCTCAGTTGGATCTCCATATTGGTTATTGAATTAAACCTCCAACTCAGAGCCTGATTTCAAAGACCTAGCTTCCTGACTGATCTTTCTTGTGAGAGGCACAGAGCAGAAGGTATCCTGGTAAGAATTGAGAGGAGTTTTCGTGTTTAAAACTGCAGGCTTCAAACTTACCTTGTAAGGTAGGTAGGTATTTTTTCCATTACTCTCTGGTAGTGCCTTTTAAGATACAAACATTTTTGAAAGCTCCTACATTCACAGTTGACAGTAATCTTCGTGATCACTTACAATGGCAGTAATAACAAGAAGACTTTTACAATAAGTGACTTATTTCTGTTAGTTTAATGAGAATTAAAGGCCGTAATTTCTACAGTCCCAACTAAAAATGAAGTTTATGTGGATCTTGATGTGATGTTTTTGGTTGTAATAGCTTTTTTAAAAAATTAATTTTGCTGTGTACACTTACCTGTTTTTGTAGAACTGCATTTACAGATAACAGATTTGAAACAGACTCTTATTAGATCCATGACCTGGCAATATTAAATGTCATAAGCACAGCACAGTTGTAAATTTTTATAAGAGGGATGGGTGATGAAGATGAGCCTATGGTAGATTAGGCTGGACTCTGGGGCTTGAGTGTTTGTGTGATTCTGGATAGAGTCATATTGCAGTAACGGGAATAATTTCCACATCTTTCAAAGCTGTGCCAGAACAGGAAGCTGATCATTGAAGAGTCCAGGTATCCAGAGGCAGTACTTTGTCCACAGTATTCCAAAATGCTTTTTGATGATGGAGAATCCTTCTTAACTGGTTAGAGAAGGGGGGTGGGGGAGCTTAAGAGTGACTTTGGGTTCCAGGCACTGCCTCCTGATGAGTTGAACAGAACACTGTGTGACTTTGGGGAAGTGGCAGAAGCTCGTCAGCCTTAGTGCCTCGGCTGATTGGGAGCTGGGTGGGTGGAGGGTGCTAGTAAGTACTACGGACACATTCGCAAGGACTCCTCAGAGGCATTTAACAAACAGTCCTGGCTCCTTTCTGATGTGAATGTGCTGCTCGGCAGGACCTCTCCTAGCACAGCCCAAAGATCCCAAGTGGCCAGCTATCTGTACTCCTGAATGTCATAGGAATGCTGAAAAGTCTGAAAAGTAAAGCGTTCTGGACATAGAGCTTTGCTTTATTTTTGGCCAAATACAAGAATGGAGGATATGAACAAAATTTAAAATTTTAAGAGGTAAAAATATTCCCACGTGCTGGACTCTCCACTGTTTCTGGGGGTTCCGGCAACAGTTGTCTCTTTCCTTTGTACGTGTCCTAAAGGAGACTCTTCATTTTGACTAGATGGACTGGAACTGTTCTTTCACATTTTATCAGACTGTCATTTAAAAATCAAAAGGCTACCATTTAACATAACATTAGGTAATACTGAATATTTGAGTATTTTATATATATTGTCCTTTTTTTTTTAATTCTCAAAATAACCTTAGGAGGTAGTTATTAATATTACCTCCATTTCACAGATAAAAAACTTGCCTTGGTTCACAAAGCAAGTGGTAAAACTCATTCCCAGCCCCAGGTATAAGACTGGTTCCTAGGACTGTGTCCTGCCCCACTCTTGGTGCTGCCTCCACGCCAGCCCTGGCCTGAGGTCACCAGTTTCCCACCAGAGCATATTCACTCACACACAGTAACACACACTCACGTGAGTATACTCACAGACACCCATATGCACACCGTGGATGTTGGACATGTCTAGTCCTAGGGTTTCTGCTTCTCGAGGCTCACATTCCATCCAGGGGAACCATGCACAATGGGGATCACTTTCTCTATAGCTCTGCACTGCCCCAGGAAGAGCTGGGGACAGTGGAGGCTGCCTGGGGTCAGGCCTTGAGAACCCACACATTCTACAAGTCTGACACTTAATGTGACTGTGCCCCCCCCCACGGCCCCACTGTAGTGTAGCAGTACAACCATGGATCTGTAGACACTCATAAATACAGTTCAGATCCTAGAGAATTGTTCTCTTCCAAGCTGTGTTCCATAAATAGGGATGATAGAAGCATTGCCCTGGAAACCTGCTAGCTTATACTCCTGGGTCTTTTTATAACTCTGGTGAGACAAAAATCCCCAGTCCCGAGATTTTAATTATTTCTTTTAATGTCATCTAGTATATAGTTACCCACTTGTAGGATCCAGTAACTAGCTCACATATTTCTGTATCAGAGTGAAGAAATTCCTAAATGAGAGCAGGTTCTCTGCCTTGCATTGAGGTCAGGGTTCTATGTAAATAATGTGAAATTTTAGGTTTAAAAAATGTTATATGATAAAAGCAAAAATGGAAGCTAGCATAGAGTAATATCTAACACTTAAATGTTTCTGTAGTGCTTACTCCATACCAGGCATACATTATTTGAGACTCAGAATCCTAAAAGCCAGCTAGTCTTTAATCCCCATTTTACAAATGAGCTGCCCGAGGCATAGAGAGGATCAGTACCGTGTTCTTGGTCACGTGGCTAAGAAGTTTGGCGCTCACACCCAGGCTACCTGGCTTTAGAGCCCATGCTCTTCACTGTTATTTGCCTCTCAGTGTCGACCTGCAGGAAAGGTATGAGACAGTGAGTAATCTTTGTGTAGGGGAGATTTGTTGCCACCTCCTTATTTACATTTCACAGAAAGTGGAACAGAAGTGGCTTCTTTCATCTCCCATATATCTACGAGGTGGCCAGGCCTGTGAATGGGGCCAGGACCTTGTGGATTTCACCTAGAACCCTTTCCCAGCCTGTCTCCATGACATTGTGACTTAGGTAGGAAGCCCGGAGATAGATGACAAGTCCATTTGTCTACAGGAATCTGCTGGCTGGACTGAAAACCACTGATCCGCCCTCTTCCTGAACGGGAGGTGCTCAGGCACCTGCATTGAGCCTCCTGGGTCTTTCCTCCCTGGCAGGCCAGCATCTTGTCCCATGCTGTCTTCAGATGAAGGCCAAGGATGGTCTTACCAGCATGGTCAGCTGCTGGGACTCATTCCTGGGGCCCAGATGCTGTGCAAAGGAGGTCATGGTCTCTCTGTCCACCTTGGTGCTTTCCAGGAAGGACTAATGCGAATAAGAATAACTCCCTTGCTTTCATTCATGAGGAGACTATTCTCTCCTCAAACTTAGGAAAGAGTTTGTGGTCAGAAAATCATGAAATTTCTCTTCTTAAATATGTTTTTTTTAAGCACATTTCACTGATTTGTTTGCATGTGAATCCTGGGTGAAAAGTTGAGGGGAGACCCAAGTGGTGAGGGAGGGGCTACAGAGCTTTCAACGTGAGAGCTGTTAGTTCCTGTGTCAGCCCTCTGGGATCCTGCCACATGGACATCCCCACACCAGATTTAAGTGACCGCAGCCTTCAGATACCAGAAAGGCAGCTGGAAAGGACACTGAGGAACAAATGGGCCATCTGTAATAGCTGTCTTTGTCACTGACTCTCCATCCTCATGGCTCCAGCCAGGCCCAGGGACAGTTTTCCTCAAAATGACAGTAGGGGCACATGGAAACGGAGTATCAGATCAGTCCCCTCCACCTCTTGGCTGTGGCAACCCACTGAGGTCCAGGAGAAGCAGCTCTCCACATGAGGCTGTCCTTGTCCCCCCACCCCCGGGTCTTTGCTCGGGTTCAGCATGGGCCGCACAGGTGCTCCAGCAGCCTCCTGCTCTGAGGCTGACTGGGTTACTAGACAGGCCCACAGGCCCCACACGGAGCTGCTCCGGTCTCTCCAGCATCCCGCACCCGTGGCATCGCGCCCGCCCGCTGAGCAGCTTGAGGACAGCGGTCAAACCTCACTCTCCCAGGCTTTTCTAGGTCCCTTATTCAGGCTTCCTTAAAATCAACCAATTGAAACAAACCTATGGCTTAGATGACCCGCCTGTGAGCTCTGTGGATTCCCTCTTCTGCCCGTAATTGAGCACGTCCTTTTTGTGGTATCTAGGAGAAGAGCATTACAACTGCATCTCTGCGCTTCATAAGTCAATGCGGGGCTCAGACCAGAGTGCCTCCCTCTACTGGCTCGCGCGCATGCTTGAAGGAGGAGAGGACCCGCTGTATGTGGCCAGGAGGCTGGTGAGGTTTGCCAGCGAGGACATAGGTGAGTGTTCTGGGAAGGACCAGACCCTGGTGTCCACAGACGGTGGGGTTGCGTGCTTGGGGTGGGGGGGGCAGGAATGCGACCGCTTTGGGGCCTAGGAATTTCTTGGTACCGTGCAGACAGGGAAGGAGAAGAGAAAAAGACAAGCATGAACTCACTGGTTTATTTCTCGGCATTGTGTATGTGCTTTTGAGGGGTTGTATTCCTGAAGTCATCATTATCTGTTTCCTCTTCAGGACTGCTTTTCCTAACATGGGCATTGAAATAAAAGAAATATTTTAAATGCTTTGCAGTCACATGTTCAGGTTTTCATTGGACGGCTTTGGAGAGCTTCTGAAATAGAAATGGAAGATTCTGGACACTATATAAAGAAAAACATTAGAAAGACATTTTTTTGGTGTAGTAGATGTTCTGCTTTTAATGTGTCCTTGTGCCTGTCCGCATGGCCTTGGCTCCTCACGTTTGTCATTCATACTCTCGTATTTTTCCTGCTAGGTGTAGTTTTTATCCATGAGGAAACAATTCTTGACACCACTCAGTAAATATTTCTCAAATAAGCTAGTGAGATCAGAGAAGAATCCGTTTTGCTAAATGGGATTTTTGTGGTCAGTAACGTCTACACGCAGTGGTGATCTCTGGTCGCAGCAGCTCGTAGACAGGTCTGGCTGGGAGTGTGCATTATGACTTAAATTTTCCTTTGTCTTTCCGTGTGTGTGACAGGTCTCGCAGACCCTTCTGCATTAACACAAGCAGTTGCTGCCTACCAAGGCTGTCATTTTATAGGCATGCCCGAATGTGAGGTAAAGTAATCAGCTCAGTTCCTGCAAATCAGTTCCTTTTTCTTGTGCCATGTCCCTTTGTGGATTTGAACACATGTCCTGCTATCACCTTTAATGTCCGGGCCCACCGAAGAAGCTGCTTGGCTTTTTAACTCCCATTTTAGAAGCTTAGACTCTAGAGAGAGGGGAGACCTTAGGTATCAACAAGGTCATGTTTTGAAACTTTTCAGTAGTTGTGGTTTCAGAGGAAGTGCTCAGCCTTTCCTGGGGGCAGAAGTATTCAAAGTGCTGAACAGGAAGTTTCTATAAATTCAGCCACAAACAGAGCAGCTTCATATTATGTTTTACATGTTGGGGTTTTAAGAAAAAATTCATTTAATAAAAGTTCTTCTGTTTAACAACAACAACAAAAAGTAAATCATTGGTCTGGTTCAGCCTCTCGCCTCCTGTAGGAATTTCTTCTCTCCATCACAAGTGGTTATCTTGACTATAGGCATAAAAGGGGGATAACAAAAGCACATTGGGAATCTTTTCAGAATTAAGTAGAGATGTCATAAAATATTCTACAGGACAGAAACTTTCTGGCACCTTCATAATGTTTCCTTTTTGTCCTAGGTGCTTCTGGCCCAGTGTGTAGTCTATTTTGCCAGAGCCCCTAAGTCCATTGAGGTGTACAGCGCCTACAACAACGTCAAAGCATGCCTGCGGAACCACCAGGGGCCCCTGCCCCCCGTCCCGCTGCACCTGAGGAACGCGCCCACCAGGCTGATGAAGGATTTGGGCTACGGCAAGGGCTACAAGTACAACCCCATGTACAGCGAGCCTGTGGATCAGGAATACCTGCCGGAGGAATTGAGAGGAGTCGATTTCTTTAAGCAGAGGCGATGCTGACTCTCGTAGGCTTTGACAGCAGATGGATGTGTCTGTTTTTTTAAGGAGAGCAAGAGTAACTGAATTGTGAAGTCGGTTGCCCGAGGGAAGTTAAATGAGACCAACATTTTGTGCCAGAAATGTCAGAGTTCCTTAGGTGGAGGCACACGTACTTCAACTAAATGTGTAACATTGAAATTGTGTTCATTTGCACTCTGTGCAATGGTTATGCTTATGAAAATATCTGGCAGCTTTGTGCAATGAATTAATGTTATAAGGAATTATCTATTTTGTCATAGTATTTAAGTCATAATGTCATTTCAGAATTCAGTTCTGTAGGATTTTTTTTCTTTAAAAGATGTATATTCAGGGTAGTTTGAATTGGTAAAAAAATGTAATTGTGATTTAATACTGCATAGTGTTTTGGGTATTTTTTTTATATGCAAAGGTCTTATGAGCCAATAAAACTATTTCAAAGTACTCTTCAGTTCTTTCACATCTTTCCCACCTGGGATCCTAGCTACCAACATCTGTCACCGTCACATGTTGGTAGGTAAATACTGGGAAAGAAAAATGCCCATAGGTGAGAAGGTTGGAAAGCTTAGTGAGAAATCTGGATCTTTGTAAAAATCCATTTTAATTTTTAAAGGACTACATAGAGTTTTAAATGGCTTATAGAAGAATCCAGTAGTCTGTTCATTCCTCCAGTTTCTTCTTGCAGGTCCGTGTTTCTAAATGATACACTCCTGTTTTACTTTTGTGATTCCTAAACATAAATACCACACACACACAGCTTTGTTTCCTTTGCAGCTACTGCTAATTCTTTCCAAACTACTTAATAGTCATCCACAAGGATTGTCCCATCCAGTAATCTGTCAGTTCTGTTTCCCTCCCCCCCACCCCCCAACACACTCACACACAGCTGATGCCCTGGGATGTCCTCTGCCTTTCTCCTACGTGAGGATTCCTGTTTTCTCCATAGTATACTCTGCCGTCTTGGTTAATTCCATCATTTCTGTACAACACATGCTTTGCTAGTTTTACCAGGCTGGAGCGACAATGACCTCGCACTCAGCAGGCCTGGTGTGCAAACTCCCCTCCTCAGTCTGGATATCTCCCTTGTACCTGCCTCACAGGTTCTGGTTGCAGGGTCCAACACCTGCCTTTTTCTGCTGAGGGGATCCACACGCTTTAGGAGCTTTATGGAACAAGGGTGCGTGGGAGACGATGTATTTTTAGATCTTAAGAGTCTGAAAATGCTTTTAGTCTACTTTCAGACTTTGGGACAGTTTGGGAATAAATTCTAGATTGGAAATTATCAATTGTCTCCCTCTTTCCCATGTTGCTATCAAGAAATTTGAAGACATTCTGATTTGTGACCTCAGCAAGTTGATAGAATCTTCTCTCTTTGTTCCTAGTGTTTGAAAAGCTCACAGTGATTTTACCAGGTGCTCGGTGGATCCTTTCAGTCTAGAAATTCATGTCTTTAAGTTTTGGGAAAGTTTTTTTATTCATTTAATAACTATTGGGTACTTGCCTCATGCTAAGCACTCTTGTTGGGAACACATCAGTAAAGAAAAAAGAACATCCTGTGCTCATAAAAAAGATGGTATGAAAAATCGTATTTTAATATGTTTGCTAATGATGAGTGCCATGGGGGAGATAATCAGAGAACCGAGCTAGAAAGGGTGGGGAGATGTTACGGTTTTATTTGGAGTAGCCAAGGTAGACCTCATCAAGAAGGGAATATTTGAGTCAAGAATTAGAGGAGTGATTATGCCGTTCAAAGATATGGGAGATCGTTCCAGGCAGAGGGAACAGCAGGTACAAAAGCCCTGAAGAAGGAAGGTGCCTGGCCTGCTCAGTGCTACAAAGGAGGTGAGTCTAATTGGAACGGAGGGAAGGAAGTAGTGGAAGTTGAGAAGAGATGATGGGGGTTTGGATTAATGTGTGGGACCTTTCCAGTCCTGGGAAAGATTCGTTTTTACTCAAGGATTCTAGCAAAGGCGTGTCACAGTGGCCCTTGTATTTTGTAAGGATAGCCATGCCTGCATTGTTGAGGAAAGGCAGGGTGGAGCAAGGAGAGGGTAAATCAGAATTTGCAGCGCTCTAGTGGAGGAGGTGACAGGATTGGTGGGAGCAGGCATGGGTGAGGAGGGGTGTGATTAGGATTATGCTTGAAGGGAGAGTGCATTTTCCTCACCTCCGTTTTCCCTGAGGCTGGTTGGCCCTCTTGAACTGGTCTTTGTCTATGTCTTCCCTCCTTATTTCCCATCCTTTTGTCTTTTTGCTCTACTTTCTGGGAAATGCCTCAACTTGATTTTCATCCCTTAACTTTTACCATCATCATGTTTTAAATTTCCAAGAGCTCACTTTTAATGTCCCCCCCCCTCCTTTTTTGGAGTAGACTGTTTATTTGCTTACTCATTTGTGTGAAGACTGCTTATCTTATCTCCCTAAGGATATTGTTTTTAATTTTCTCCCTACGTACTCTCTTCCTTGTTATTTTCTTTTTCTTTCTTTCTTTCTTTCTTTTTCTTTTTTTGTTTTTTTTTTTTTTTTTTTTGATTGCTGTCTTTCAGACTGAAAGCTCTGAGCCTTTGGTGGGAGTGGACTTCGATCCTTGCTGAGCCATTTGTTGGAAATCCTTAAAGTCTGCGTCTTTAAGCTGGTTAGGTAGGGCCCCAGAGAAACTCTTCTCTTCTGCTGAGTAGGTCAAGGTTGGCTCCCTGCATTCTGGATGCCATGTAGGTGGTCGTCATGCAGCGATAGGTGTGCCTATGTCCCCTTGATCTCTGAATATGAATCAGATAGCCAGGCCCGCAGCTCTATCTGGGGTCTAGTTTAGAGATTCCCCAATCGCCCGGAATAGGAGAGCCCTGCCGTTGTCCAAGCCTTTGAGACAACTGCCACATGGATCAGGTGGGTTCTTGCCTTTCCCCACTGGGATCTCCCGAGTCAGTTACCACTTGCCCATCATCTTCCCAACCTCCAACATTATGTTGCCATTATCACTTGTTCTCCGCCATTTTAACGGTTGATGGCTTTTAAAGATTCCTTTACTGTAGTGTTTTGGGGGAGAGGGGATGCTTGAGAGAAAAAAATTAGACATGGGTTCAATCCATCTTTATGGATATTTTGGATAGTTAATTTAATGAAGATATTTACAGCTCACAACCACAAGAAGCAATTCCTACTCAAGACCTGAGGAGGCAAGGGGAGGGAGCCGAGGGGAAACGCTAGGACTGCCTTATGACCAGGACCGCGGCTCAGCAGCTACTGTACGTCTTGGCAGAAATAGGGGAGCAAAAGGTGGGAAAAGGAAATGAATAGCCTGACCTCCCTCCTGCCCTCTGGTCTCTTGCTGGTGCCTCCCATTGGCAGAACCTACCGAAGTTTCCCTGGTTAAGAAAGCAGCACAAGAAGGGTGGAGAGTCGATTTAAAGGAGTAAGTGATGAACACTTAGAATGGACAGATCTCTGAGGTAAGAGATACAACTACTGTATTTAAAAAGAAAATTCTGCGTGATTATATATATGCCTTGAGAACCAGAGAGAATAGTTTGAAAAACTAATAATGGAGTCCAGGAAAATGGTCCAATGTTAACAATACATGAAAATTAGTAGATTCTGGATGGTTAACTATAGTCAGAAAATATACCAAGAAAAATACCCTGTTCTCAGTAACAGCCTGGGAATAGACTTGAGTCTCTGAGGAGCAGGACCAGAGAGAAGAAACTGCTGTACTATTGAGACACAGAGAACAGTTGAACAAAAGGAGAGGCAAGCTTTGTTCCTTAACATAGTTTTATCATAAATATAACTTATAAACACTACTTAAACTTGTTTTCATATTCCCATCGTGCTTGGCATTTAGAATGTGATCGGTACATATTTGTCAGATGATAAGAGTGAATAAATAAACTTTCACCGAGCTGTTTATGTAGATGTCTTCAACTAGAGGTCTGTCCTTGATACTTCTGTCCGCCAGGAGTCAGGCTTCAGCCGTGACAGATGAGCCAATGTTTCAGCACCTCTTCCAGGCTCTCCCCTGGGACTGGTGGCCACACAGCCAAGACTGGGCTCACTATTTGAGATTAGCCTCATACACTAATAAACAGGTTTTTTGTTTTGTTTTGTTTTTGTTTTTAATAAACAGGTTTTAAAAGAACTTATTTGATTATACAAGTAGCCAGTAATCACTGCAAAAAAGGTACAGGAAGGGAGACGGCAAAAGCAAGTAAAAAAAAAAAACATACACACGTACAGAGAAAAAATAATAAAAATCAACTTCAATCTTTCCTCAGTGATCCCCAGTGTTAACATTTAGTAGACGTCCTCTGGGTATTTTTCCAACGTGTATGTGTGCGTGTGCGTGTGTGAGAACTGGAAGCATACGTCATCTGCTCTACAGCTTGCTTTCTCTCACCTCACCACATGATTTTTCACATCCCGAAATTAGTCTCTTAGCATCTGACTTTTAATGGCTGCCTACAGAGCCCCCCGGGGGTCGCACACGGCGTGTGCCCCCCGCCGCCGCCGCCGCCGCCGTGCCATCCACGCAGGCCAGGACACGGCGGGCGCCTCGGAACGGGGTTTAGTAACCACCCGAGAAACATACGCTGTGGGCCTCCAGCCACTTCCTCGGAGTCCTTTGCCAGCCCCGGACTCTCGGCCCGGGTTCCTTACCCCGGGCTCGCCCGCTCCTCCCCCTGCCCTCCGGGCCGCGCGGTCCAGCCGGGGAGGGAGGGAGGGAGGGAGGAGAGCAACGGTCCGATCGCGCACCAGCAGCACCCCCTACCTGGTGCTCACAATCCTTCCATGCTGTTTCTCTGCTCTCAGTGTGAAAACAAGTCCATGACCTGACCCCGACCTCCTCCCCAGCTCCACTTCGCCCCACACTCCTGCCCCCCCCCCCCCCCCCCCCCCCGGGTTCTTTCCGCCCCTCCTCCAACCACAAGGGTGAAGAGCGTGGCCCAGGGACCTGTCTGCTTGGGCTCGAATCCTCTCTCCACTTCTCCACTATGTGACCTGGGTCAAGGTTATCATCTTGTTCACGTTCCTCCTTTGTAAAATAGGGATCAAAATATTATCTAATCAGGACGGGGATCACCTGATTTAAAATACATATCGCTGGGAGCATGGTGGGTGCTCATAAAGAGTAGCTAGGAGCCTCACTCATTCGGATCTCAGCTGAAACATCACTTTCTTTGGAAAGCCCTTGGACCCCGCAGGTCCAGTGAGGTCCAGGAGACGCTCCCACCGCCCAAGTACTTTCGCCCGTCGCTCTGTGAGCAATTGTGCTTTTCCAGGCCTGCCGTGTGTGGGCTGGACGTCGCCCTGTTCCTCTGGGCTGTGTAACATCAGAGGCTGGTGCCTGGCCAGCTGGCTGGCATCCTCTTTCATTTCCTTCCCTGAGTGGCCGCGCTCGACTAGGGAGCTAGCCCGGGGGCAGTGCAGGGTGGCAGTCTTCTGAGGACACTTGACACTTATTTTTGGCTGGTGTCAATAATCGCAAACATGTGTACTGACTGCTGCTATGTGTTGGACACTATTCGAAGTGTTTTACATTTATGATCTCAATTTCCAAAGTAACTATCTGAGCTAGTAGTGTTATTACGTCTATTTTAAATATAGAAGAGGACTTGGGGGGGGGCCGCACCTGGGTGGCTCAGTCGGTAAGCGTCTGCCTTCGGCTCAGGTCATGATCCAGAGTCCCAGGATCGGGCCCCGCCTTGGGTCTGCTTCTTCTTCTGACCCTCCCCTTTCTCGTGCTCCTCTCTCTCAAATAAATAAATAAAATCTTTAAAAAAAAAAAAAGAAGAAGACGACTTTGGGACTTGGGGTGGTTAAGTGACTGTCCCAGGGTGACAGATCTAGGCTTGGAACCCATGTGGTCTGGCCTGCTCAGCCACTTTTCAGGGGATTCTCGACTCTCCTGTGCCTCAGAAGAGGCACCTGCTGTTCTTGTTTAAACCCCGGAATTTCTAATTCCGTCAGTCCGCCATGAGCCCTAAGAATTTGTTTCTAATGAGTTCCCAAGCGATGCTTTTGCTGCTGGTCCGGGCAGGCCACATTTTGAGAGTTATTGCACTGTGCCATGCCCCCTGCCATCAATACTCTAGGTTTTTCAGTGGCAAACACACTTTTCAGACTGAGGGTAAAATTGCCATGTTTGTCTTTCCCCAACCTGTACACCCACTTATCTTCCCTTTATCGCCCCAGTTGGGGACTTATAAAGCCATGAGGACTGTCCAAAATCCCCATGCCAACTGGGCCTGCCTCCTTCCTGCCCCACTTTTCCCTCAGCTCCTTCAAATAGTCAGTGTGGCTGCTTTAAGTCATCCGCACCTGAAATCGGTACGTGACTGGGGAAACAGGGCTGCTATGCATTGTGCTGGCCAGGCAGGCTCAGGGGCAGGGCAGAGGAAAGGGCATCTGTTTCTGATTCTCAGGGAGGTACCACATGGGCTGGCGAGGCCTTTGAAGGAAGATGGATTCTGGGGCAAGATGATTGCTGTGCTTCTTACCTATCTTGATGAACTTCTAGCTTCTACCGAAAACACGGCTTTTCCCTGACTTGGCTCCTTCCTGAGGAATGAGATGTATGGACTTCATCCTGCAGCCAGCAAATTCTCTACCTGGCTGGCCACCTCCTCACTATTACAATGAGCAGAAACAGGTATTGTGATGAGAGAATCTCTCTGGCCGAGAATATGGAGACAGTCAGAACTGAGCATGGATATGGGAAGTGCGCACACACGGGGAAGGTGCCTTGTGCCTCAGGAGGGGTTGTGCCCCGGTTAAAAGCAGCTCTGAGGAAGCCAGGGTCCATGTGGCCACCTGCTTGGGCAACCTGCAAAGTCGTAGGGCTGGTATTGCTTTACTGTGAGTGGAAGTTACCTAACCGGCAGCCTAATGACCACACAACTATTTTCTGAAGTAGACAGCATTTGAGTTAGAATCCTACATCTCTTCCATTATCAATTTTTTGAAATCTTGCCCCAAGATCCCTCAAAAACGTGAAGTCTTCACTAAACCAACCAGTTAGAATAAATTGCTCTTTCCTCTTCTTACATCACACCTGCCCGCCAACATTGCCTAGAGTCTGTCTTTTGGGTGATGGACGAGAAGCCTGCTGAGGGCAGTCAGAGTGCTAATCATGTTAACCTCACAACATCCGGCTCCTAGCAGGCTTTCAGCAAGCATTTGTTTAGTTGACTGTACTTGCTAGAGAAGATGGTGATATCGAAGAGTAGACATCTCCCTGTCTCCAATGGTGCAGGTATGAACTTGCCCTAGCTCAGGGCAATGCGTCCGGCTTGCTGGGCTCCTGAAGAATGCCTGGGAGTGATGGTGTCGTTTAGGATAAGGTATGAATTTTCCATTTCTGCACTAAAAACAGAATGTGTGTCCCTTTTGCAATATCTTTATTGAAGCAATAACCTGATTGCAAAGTCAGTGTTTCTTGACCTTTCCATGATGTCTTAAAGGAGCAGAATAAAAACGATATAATTAACATGATTAAGGTGGTAAATCATAAAACACATTTGGACAACATCCGGAATCACAGAATATTAATTAGCCTCTCTAAACCTCTGTCTCCTTATCTCTTGAAGGAGAGTAGATTATAATAATCTCTAAAAACTCATACAGTTTGCAGATACGTGCCTGTTATTCACATCATAAAACCACTTAAAGTCCCCCTTTTGCTGATGAGTCACTCAAACAAAGTGAACATTTTAGATCTTTCTAGAACTCTTCAATACTGGGCAAATGAGATTTGGAGACAAAGCCATTATCCAATCTCTGGCAAGTCACATAAATTCTTTGGGCCTCTGTTTTCTCAGCTTTATAGTGAGGGTAACAGTGGCTGCCAGGCTCACTTTGACCTTGGACGTTTCTCACGAAAGTCATTAAGACAACATAGGTCACGTGGGTACTTTATCAACTGCCAGTAAACTCTAAAAATGAGGGACTGTTATATTTTTTTGGCCACTGATAGATGAAAGTGTTAAGAAATATTAGCAAGTTTCAGAGGCCTAATGCCATGACAGTCAGATTGTTTTCATCAGCTTGCTTAATACTCACACAGGAATGGAAGGAACTCCAGAAAACTGATAAATACGCCCCCACTCGCATGTCCCCGGCTCCTTGTCACCCTGCGGTCTTGACCACTTCCTCCCCCTAACGGCCCTGAGCAGCCACAGTTGGGAATGAATTTCTGCTCTTCCTTGTCCTTGCTCCCATTGACAGCATGAGCCAAATCTCTCCTTGCCTATCTGCCTCCACCTTCCCATTCCCAGAATCGGAACCTGGTGATGGTGTGGAAATCATGAAAGATCAAAGGAGATGAGACCTGAGCCTCATATCAGGAACCTCTCTTCGAGTGTCTTGTGTCATATGAGTGTCCCAGCGGCACAGGGGACAGAACGGGGAAGACACCACAGGTGTTACAACATTGACGTTTAGGAAATCTTTGCCAATGTTTTCCCAAGTCATGCTTGAACTGGGAGTGTCATCTGACTCCAGGGTGGACAATAAATCTTGTAGGGTTCTGCGGGACAACCAGCTCTGTCTTCTCAGTCAGCACTACTCAAAGTGGGGTTCCCAACCCAGCAGCAGCCCCCCGGGGCATGTGAGAAATGCCGGGTGTGGGAGCCAAAGGGCTAGGGTCCAGGAGTCTGTGTTTTAACAGTCTCAAGGGATTTTTGTGCCCGCTAAAATTTAAGAAACAATGTTCTAAGTTATTCTAGGAGACCTTGGTCCCGTAATACTAGGGAAAGGGATTGTGGCTCAGTAACAGTCAGATAATATCAAATTGCCAATCAGGTTCTCCAGATTCTTCTCTATCTTCTCAGGAGCCTCCCTGGGACTTCCCTTTCTGTCTACCTAGAACCCAAAGATCTTGCTCATCTTCCCACAGTTCTAGAAAGCTTCCAGAGCAGAGTCTGGATACCCTAAAGGGCAGGGAGAAGGAGAGGACAGATGGCTCTCTCACCCACCTCCCATCAGCAGCCAGAAACCTGGCAGATCCACTCCGTCTCATCCGTCCTTTTCCACAACTCCAAATCTCTTCCTAGAAAGATATGTCCGGGCCACACCAAGGCTGGATGTCCCTCAACAGTAAGAATCTTACTCAGCTGTTGGTATATCTAAAGCCCACCCTATTACTTACTGTGGCCCACCCATACCTTCTGGATTTGGGGGAAAGATACAGCAGGCCCTGGCAGAGGAAAGAACTATATGGGACAGCCCCCGTGCTGGGCCCCACGAGGCTGGCACGGGCTGGCCATGTCTGCAGCCCAGTTGGAACCATTAGTGGTATGTGTGAATTGATAAAATGGGCCCTCAGAGGAGAGAAAAGGAGGTGAGAGGAGGCAGGCCCTGTGTGACTCTGGGGCCGTAGGGCCCAGAAGCCCAACACAAAACCCATTCCTGCAGCTTTGCAGACCTGGTTTCACCCTGGCCCCCTTCATCCATGAGTTCATTCTCTATGTGACAGAAGCCCCTGAGGCTCCCTATGCTGGTGAGGGTGGGAGAGAAGGAACTGGCCCCCAGGGATGGAGTGAGCCAAAACGTGTCCCTGGAACCGCATGTGAGGACCAAGAATGAGTGTGTCCTCAGTTCTTGCCTTCCGCCCGTCCTCTGCCCTCTGCCTCCGAGTCTCAGTCCCCAGCACCCAGCACACCCTGGAGGCCTCCAGGGGACAATCTACACCTGAGGGAGCAGGGAGGGGTTTGCTCAGATTTACACAAAGAAGCCATCAACTTGAACCCACGGTGCACGTTCCAGTCACCACCCGGTTTCATCAAAGGCAGGCTGTCGTCTTCTGGTCCTTCCTGAGTTGCTGCAGGCAATTCTCGGAGGAGAAGTGGAAAGACCTGTGTTTCACTTTAAAATCAGATTCCAGGGTTGCCTGGGTGGCTCAGTGGGTTAAGTGATCAGCTCTTGATTTCTGCTCAGGTCATGATCTCAGGGTGCTGGGATCGAGCCCCGAGACAGTCTCTGCAATCAGCGGGAAGTCTGCTTCAGGATTCTCCCTCTCTCCCTCTGCCCCTCCCCCCAAAAAATAAATAAATAAATCTTTTAAAAAATCGGATTCCACTGCAACTTCAAGCTAATGCATCCCACTTTCTTCAAATGAACCCCACCCACGACATCCGAATTTGTTTAAATGTCCTCGTTTTAGTTTTTTCAGCATCAAAAAGATACTTTTACATAGATATTTGTTAAGGTGTAAGGACACACTTGTGAGATTGTGCGTAAGTAAATAATAGCTTGAACACAAAATTCCCGTAAAATCCTCGATTGGCTTCTAATCCTTGAGTATAAGGAGTCGCGGTAGGGAGAGCTACCGGCTGGATTTCCAGCCACGTGCCCCCTCTCCCTCCAGTGCCGGGGATCCCCTCGCGGAGGTTTTCTTGGGCCGTGACGGGGGACTCCTAGAATCTTGTGTGCACAGACCGACCGTCCTGCTGCTCCGCTCCGAGCGTGGGACGTGCAGGGGAGTTAAGGCTTCCACAGGCCTAGGAGCCCCCGCCCCTGCCCGGGAGCCCAGCCCCGTTCACTTGGCTTCACTGGGCGCCTGACCTTCAGGCCCTGACCGCTCGGCCCCGGTTCTTCCCGGACACCAGAGAGGCGAGCCCGGGTTCCTCCTCGGCCGTGACACCCAGAGATGTGAAAATGGGTTTCCTGCTTGGTGAAGCAAGTCAGTATGAGGAAATCAGGCTGACCCAGGGAAAGACGCGAGCAGAGACAAGCCCGGAGGCTCGGAGGCCTCGGTGAGGACGTTCCTGAGCGCCCCCACCCCTCTGTCATTTCGGGGGCAGCTTCAAGCTCCCGGTAATCCTCCCTTTCTCTCCTCTTCATCCGGTTCAGGTTGGGCCTCTACAGCCTGCTGACTAATGGACTGCACGGGCTCAAGCGCTGGGCTGGGGACGCTGGAGCGAGGGGTGGAGGCCTTACTCAGCTGTGACTCAGTGGACCTCCCGAGGCAGCGGGCAACGGGCAGGTCGAGGGCGGCTCTCCAAACCTCGTGCCCATTTTTTATGGGTAACTTGCTCTGTCAGATTTCCTATCGCAAAAGCTCCGACTCTATTTTGAAATGGAGGTAAAGGAGAGGACCTTTGTCTCCAAGAACTACCGAAGTCTGGTGGGAACATCCTTGTCCTTTATGATTCTTTGAGATCAAAAGCAGCCAGGGTTGTCGGCTGCTCCCCTCTCCCACCTGCCCCTCTTCGCCCCGGGCCTGTCCATCTGTCCCTAGCCCATGCCCTGCTGCCACAGTTGTTCACTGGCAGGTGCCCAGGGGTGGTGAGGAGAGCCTGGGGCTTGGAGTCAAGCTTGGTTCGAATCCTGGCCTATTAGACCTACGTTCTGGACTTTGGTCTCTTCACTGGTATAACTGAGCTAATGACACCTACTTCTATGGCCAGAGAGGAGTCAAAATCATGCCTATAAAATGCCTGGCATATAGAAGGTGTTTTGTTATCAATCTTGAAAGACCCCTATGTAATACCCTTTCTGAAAGTAAAGATTTTTTTTTTTTTTTTTTTCTGATCCTGGGTATTTTCAAAAGTGGCCAATATTGTTTCCATGTGCCGGGACCAGTCCAGATATGATTTTCCCTTCGACCGGTGAAGCCAGGTGTGCCAGACATTCCCTCTGTGATTTACTCCTGGGGATCCTTTTCCTTGTGTTGTTAGAGCAAATAAATTGAGCTGGATGTCCGTCCCGGATTCAGCCCTAAGAATAGATCACTTATGGGGCGCCTGGGTGGCTCAGGTTAAGCATCTCCCTTCAGCTCCAGTCATGATCCCAGGGTCCTGGGATTGAGCCCCGAGTTGGGCTCCCTGCTCAGCGAGGAGCCTGCTTCTCCCTCTACCCCTCCTCCCTCCTGCCTCTTCGTGCTCTCTTTCTCTCAAATAAATAAAATATTTTTTTAAAAAAAGGATAGATCACTTATAGATAATCAATGCTGTCTCACATGGCATCATAGGACTGTAAAGGAACTTCTGAGTCATTTAATCCAGGTCCTACAGCACCACCCACTACCCATGTGACAGACACTTGACTGTGGTAGAAAAAGAAAAGATCAAAATCACAGTTATTTTGGTGGAGCATTTGTTCAATCATAACTTTTCCATTAATATATCTAGTAAACACCATTCCCTAATTAATCATCTTGATAATACTTGCTCCTGCAAGCAAAATATAACACATTAAAAACAAAGAGTAGGCTATCATTATGGAGAGTTTTACTTGAGACCTGACTCCTTTCGGTGAGTATGTGCTTAACAGACCAAGTTAACTCCCCTACTGGCTCTTGCACTTAGACAAATGCCCATGACATCATTCCGTTTCTCTAGTCTCTATGGATGTTCCAGGTTTGCTGGAGAACAGTCTAGAAAGCTTTCCTGTGAATTGAATGTAAAAGGAAGAAGTGGGAGATCAGCATGTCATTTCAGAAGCTCCACCTGACAGCATAGCATCTCCATTTAAATCCCTATCTGGTCACTGGACACGGTTACCTAATTGTATTCATTCACTCACTCACTCATTCATTCATTCATTTCCTCCCTCACTGGTTTAACAAAGATTCAATGTTGGGAATATAAAAATCAGTGAGAAAACTTCCAAGTTAAGCTGGCAGAATAAATATACACACAACTAAATTACTTTCACGTATCATTGTAAAAGAGTTGGTACTTTGTGTGGGATAGCAAATTTCCTAGGAACAGGCAAGTTTGGTTTGATGCCCTCTCCTGGAAGCCTCTTAATCTGCATTCATCTTTCTCTTCTTCACACTCTAACAGGGCCGGTACAGCATCTTTGGTATGATAGTAATTTCTGTGGTCTGTTTTGTATGTTAGTGAAATGACTATGATCTGAAGAAGATAAAAAGAAATAAGTAGAAAGTGGGTCTTTGCTCTCAAGTTGTTTATAGTCTATGGCCAGCTTTCAGACAGGGCACCGGCGATCATTCCAAGACATATCTGGTAAGTGTTAAAGGAGGTCCGCACAAAGAGCAACAGAGAGGATGTGAGCAAGAACACTGCGTCACCAGGAAAAGATTCAGGCGGCAGAGGCAAAGGTGACAGGAGACTTGAAGGTTAAGTAGTATTTCAGCAGGTACAAAGGGTAGAAATCAGCATTCCAGAAAGAGGGAGGGGCACACTCATTCTGCTTCAGTGTAGAAAAGGGATTCTCAACCTCAGCGCTATTGACATTTGGGGTCAGATAACTGTTGTGGGGGCTGTCCTGTGCAGACCGGGACGTTTAGCGGCCTCACTGGCTTCCCCCCACTAGAGGCCAGCAGCACCTGATCCCAGTCATGACAACCAAGAATGTGTCCAGATATTGCCACATATCCCCAGGGATGAGGGGCAAAATCCTCTCTGTTGAGAACCCTGACAGGGAATATATACACACGCAGATGCACACATCCGTACACACATACACAGTTTTTGTCCTATGCTGCTGTTTGGACTGAGTCACATCCTTTGACTTGTCTGAAAGTGGGAATGAAGGTAATAATGTTTGCGTTAAAAGATTATTGCAGGGATTAAATAATGTATGTCAAGTCTGTGGCCCATCGTTATTATCGTTCCTTAAGTCAGTTGGTCATGGGATTTTAGAGCAGAAGTTTGTATGTTCTTAGCTGGATTTTTTTTTATTATTATTTTTAGCATCAAAGAATGGGTTGATTGGAGGGTACTAAGCAGGGAGAACTCTGGCGGTGTTAACTGTAGAGCAGGCAAAATATAATAAGGGCTTGACCATAGGTGGTTCCATGGGGGTGGAAAAGAAGGAATGGCTCTGGGAGAGAGACTTTAAACAGCTTTATTGAGCTATATTGACATACAATAAACTGCAATTATTTAAAGGGTATAATTTGCTGAGTTTGACGTACATATACACCTGGGAAATCACCATCACAATAAAGATAGTGAATGTATCCATTAGCCCCCAAAACTTCCTCATTCTCTCTGCAATCTCTCTCTCCCTACCCCTAGTCCGGTCCCCAAGCAACCACTGATCTGTTTTCTGTCACTTTAGATCAGTTTACAATTACTAGAATGTTATAGAAATGGGATCGTGTAGAGTGTGCTTTTATTTTGGTCTGGCTTCTTTCATTCAACAGAGTCATTTTAAGACTCATCCATGTTATTGATTGTACCAATAATTTGATATTTTTTTGCTGAGTAGTATTCTGTCATATGGATATACCACAACTTGTACATTCATCTGCCTGTTGATTGACATTTGGGCTGTTTTCAGGTTTTGATTATTACAAATAAAACTGCTATGAACTGGGGCACCTGGGTGGCTCAGATGGTTAAGCATCTGCCTTCGGCTCAGGTCATGATCCCAGGGTCCTGGGATCGAGCCCACATCGGGCTCCTGGCTCAGCGAGGAGCCTGCTTCTCCCTCTCTCTCTGCCTCTCTCCCTGCTCATGCTCTCTCTCTCTCTCTCTCTCTCTGTATCTCTGTCTCAGGTGAATAAATAAAATCTTTAAAAAAAAAAAAAACTGCTATGAACTTTTGCATACAATCTTTGTGTGGACATGTGCTTTCTTTTCTGGTAAATACCTAGAAGTGGAATGGCTGGGTCCTCTGTTAGGTACATATTTAACCTTTTGAGAAATTGTTTTCCAAAATGGTGTCATAGTTTACATCACCACCAGCAGTGTATACTTAGTACAATCCATCTTTTTTATTTAACCAATCTAGTGGATATGTGCCTCATTGTGGTTTAAATCTGCATCTCCCTAATGACTAATGATGTTGAACATCTTTTCATGTGCTTATTTAGCATCCATATATCATCTTGGCTCAGTATCTGTATAAATCTTTTATTTTAAAAAATTGAGTTTTTGTCTTGTTATTATGTATTAAGTATTCTTTATATATTCTAGATAATGTCTTTTGTCAAATATGTGTCTTACAGATATTTTCTCCTGGTCTATGGCTTGCTTTTAAAAAGCAAGGTGTTTCTGTTTTGTTTTGTTTTGAAAAGTTCCAATATATTGATTTTTTCTTTTATACTTGGGTGGCCTTTTTATGTATTTTTAAAGATACCTTTACCAAACCCAATGTCACTAAGATTTTCTCCTATGTCCTACTCTAGATGTTATTTTCTTTTTAGCTCTTACATTTGGGTCTATGTTTCTGTTTGTAGTTAATTTTTGTACATTAAAATTACATGTGAGAGAAGTGACATAAGCATCATGGCAGCATAAGCTGACCCTCATTTTGTTCCCCTCTCAACAACAAAAAAATCAGCATCTATCCACAAACAAAAGTGGCTTTGTAGGAGCTTAGGGATCCATGACCATACCCAAGGGACCCAGGAAAAGTCCCACCCACCTGTCAGTTAAGTAATAGGCAGCAAGACCTTGGTTTCTACTGCTGACCCTGAAATGGCCCAGGAACCAACTCCAGCCCCTCTTGGTCATGGTCCAGGATCCTGGAAAACACTGTCTTAGACCAATCACCCACAGATGAGACTGGGAGTTTTCACTGCTGAGTTCTACCAAATATTTAAAGAATTAACGCCAATTTTTCTCAAACTCTTCCAAAATATTGAAGAGAAGGAGACACTCCCAAGCTCATTTTATGAAGCAAGCATTACCCTAATACCAAAGCCTGATAAGAACACTATAAGAAAAGAGAACTACAGGGGCACCTGTGTGGCTCAGTCAGTTAGGCATCTGCCTTCGGGCTCAAGTCATGATCCCAGCGTCCTGGGATCAAGTCCAGTGTCTGACTCTCTGCTCAGCGGGGAGCCTGCTTCTCCCTCTCCCGCTGTCCCTCCCCCGCTGTTCTCTCTCTCTCTATCTCTCTGTTAAATAAATAAATAAATAAAATCTTTTTAAAAAATTATAGAAAAGATGGGGCGCCTGGGTGGCTCAGTCGTTAAGTGTCTGCCTTCGGCTCGGGTCATGATCCTAGGGTCCTGGGATCAAGCCCCACGTTGGGCTCCCTGCTCAGCAGGAAGCCTGCTTCTCCCTCTCCCACTCCCCCTGTTTGTGTTCCCTCTCTCACTGTATCTCTTTCAAATAAATAAATAAAATCTTTAAAAAAAAATTATAGAAAAGAGAACTACAGACCAGTATCTCTGGTGAACATAGATGCAAATATTCCCAACAAAATATTAGCAAACCAAATTCAAGAGCATATTAAAAGGATCATACACAATGATCAAGTAGGTCTTATCTCTGGGATGAAAGGAGGGATCAACATCTGCAAATCAATAAATGTGATATAGCACATTAATAGAATCAAAGGTAAAAATCATATGATCATCTCAATAGATGAAAAAAAGCATTTCACAAAATACAACATCCTTTCATAATAAAGACACTCAATAAATTGGATATAGAAGGAACACACTTCAACATAATAAACACCATGTATGACAAACCCATAGCTAACATCACTCTAAAGGTGAAAGGTTCAAATATCTTCCTCTAAGATCAGGAACAAGACAAGAGTGCCCACTCTCAGCTCCTCCAATTCAACATATTACTGGAAGTCGTAGACAGAGCTACCAGACAAGAAAAAAAAATCCATTCAAATCATAAAGGAAGAAGGAAAATTGTCTTTGTCTGCAGGTGATATGATCTCATATAGAGAAAATTCTAAAGACTCAACTAAAAACGTGTTAGAACTAATCAATGACTACAGTAGTTATAAAGAATCAACAGGGGAGCCTGGGTGGCTCAGTCGGTTAAGCGGCTGCCTTCAGCTCCGGTCATGATCCCAAAGTCCTGGGATTGAGCCCCACATCTGGCTCCTTGCTCAGCGGGGAGCCTGCTTCTCCCCCTGCTTGTGCTCTCTCTCTCTCTCTTGCTATCTCTCTCTCCCTTTCAAATAAATAAATAAAATTTTTTAAAAATCAACATACAAAAACCAGTTGCATTTTTATTCACTGACAACAAAATATCTGAAAAAGAAATAAAGAAAACAATCCCATTCACAATGGCATCAAAAACAATAAAATACTTAGGAATAAATTTAACCAAGGAAGTGAAAAATCTATACACTGAAAATTACAGGACTTTGATGAAAAAAATTGAAGAAGACACAAACAAATGGGAAGATATCCATGTTCATGGATCAGAAGAATTTATATTGTTAAATGGTCATAATAGCCAAAGCCATCCATAGATTTGATCATTGGATCAATCAAAATTCAATATTCCAATGGCATATTTCACAGAAATAGAAAAACAAAAAACAAAAAACAAAAAAATGTGTGGAACCACAAAAGACTCAGAATTGCTAAAGTAGTCCTGACAAATTAAGAACAAATCTGGACATATCACACCTCCTGATTTCAAAATATACTACAAAACTGTAATAATCAAAACAGTATGGTACTGGCATAAAAACAGACATACAGACCAATGAAGTAGAATCAAAAGCCCAGAAACAAACTCTTGCATATACAGTCAACTAATATTTGACAAGAGAGCCAAGAATACTCAATAGAGAAAGGTTAGTCTCTTCAATAAACGGTACTGGGAAAACTGGGTAACCACATGCAGAAGAATGAAATTGGACCCCTATCTTACACCACTCACAAAAATCAACTCAAAATGGATTTAAACACTTAAATATAAGACCTGAAACCATAAAACTCATAGAAGAAAACATAGGGGAAAATCTCCTTGACATTGGTTTTGCAGAGATTTCCTGTGTATGACACCAAAGCACAAGCAACAAAAGCAAAAATAAGTCAGTAGGACTACAAAGAAGTAAAAAGTCTGTACAGAAAAAGAAACAACAAAATGGAAAGGCAACCTAGGGAATGAGAGAAAATGTTTGAAAAATCATATATCTGATAAGGGGTTACTATCTAAAATATATTTAAAAACTCAAGCAATTCAATACCAAAATACAATCTAATATAAAAATGGGTGGGGAAACTGAGTAGACAGTTTTCAAAAATATATATATATATATAAATGGCCAAATAGGTACATGAAAAGGTACTCTACATCACTTAATCATCAGGGAAATGCAAATCAAAACCATGAAATAATCGGGGCGCCTGGGTGGCTCAGTCGTTAAGTGTCTGCCTTTGGCTCAGGTCATGATCCTGAAGTCCTGGGAGCGAGTCCCTTATCGGGCTCCCTGCTCAGTGGGGAGTCTGCTTTTCCCTCTCCCTCTGCCCCTGCTTGTGTTCCCTCTCTCGCTGTCTCTCTCTCTCTGTCAAATAAATAAATAAAATCTTAAAAAAAAAAAAAAAAAAACCACGAGATAACCACCTCACACCTGTTAGAGTGGCTGTCATCAAAAAGACAAG
Source organism: Phoca vitulina (assembly GCF_004348235.1). Taxonomy (NCBI): domain Eukaryota; kingdom Metazoa; phylum Chordata; class Mammalia; order Carnivora; family Phocidae; genus Phoca; species Phoca vitulina. The sequence goes on from NW_022589734.1 coordinate 3,657,885, forward strand.
AGATAACAAGTGTTGGTAAGGATGTGGAGAAAAAGGAACACTTGTGCACTGTTGGTGGGAATGCAAAATGGTGCAGTCACTATGAAAAAACAGGATGGAGTTTCCTTTAAAAATTAAAAATAGAACTACCCTATGATCCAGCAATCCCACTTCTTAGTATATATCCAAAGGAAATGAAAACAGGATCTTGAAGAGATATCTGTACTCCCATGTTTACTGTAGCATATTCACAATAGCCAAGATATGGAAACAACCTAAGTGCCAGTCAAAAGATGAATGGATAAAGAAAGAGTGTGTATGTGTGTGTGTATATATATATATATATATATATATATATATATAAAATATATATATAGGAATATTGTTCAGCCATGAGAAAGAAGGTCATCCTGCCATTGGAGACAACATGAATTGAATTTGAGGACATTAGTCTAAGTGAAATAAGTCAGACAGAGAAAGACAAGTACTGTATGATATCACTTTTATGTAGAATCTAAAAAAGCTCAACTCATAGAAACAGAAAGAAGAGTGGTTCTTACCAGGATCTGGGGGGTGGGGAAAATGGGAAATGCTGTTTTAGGGGTACACACCTTTAGTTAGAAGATAAATAATTCCTGGGGATCAAATGAACAACATAACATGGTGATTATAGTTAATAATTCTGTATGATATACTTGAAAATTGCTAAGACAGATCTCAAATGTTCTGACGCGAAAGAGAAATGGTAATTATGTGATGTGATGGAGATGTTAACTAATCCTCCTGTGGTAATCATATGTAAGTGTATCAGATCACTTACAATATGGAAGTGTATCAGATCAACACATTGTATACTTTAACACAATGGTATGTTCAATTACATGTCAATAAAGCTGAAAAAGTACATATAAGAAATAAGTGTTGAGATTCATATTTTTTAATATGACTGTCAAATTGTTCCAGTACAATTTGTTGAAGAGATTATACTTTTCCCATGAAATGCCTTGGCACATCTATTGAAAATCAATTGATCATATGTGTGTGTGTGTCTATTTTTAGACTCTATTCTGTTTCATATATGTAGAGACATGATATATATCATATAACATTATTTATTTAAATGTATTAAATACATATATACAGGTATGATATATATATGACATAAATATATATTTTTTCTTCCTTGATCTCAATACTATACTTTCTTGATTATTACTAGAGCTTTATTACATGTCTTAAAATAATGTAGTTTAAATTCTCCAACTTTGTACTTCTTTTTCAAAGTTATTTTGGTTATTTTAGGTCCTTTGCATCTCAATACAAATTTTGGCTAGCTTTTCAAACAAGGAAACCTGCTGGGGTTTTTATTGGGATTGTATTGAATCAATACATCAATTTGGGGAGAATTGACATGTTAATAATAACGAATCTTCTGATCCATAAGCACAGTAGGTCTCCCCATTTATTTTGGTTTTCTTTACTTTCTTTGAGCTGTGTTTTGTAGTTTTCAGTATACAGATCTTACACATATTTTGTCAAATTTATCCATAAGTAATTTGTATTGGTTATTATAAGTGGTATTTTAAAAATTTTCTGTTTTTGATTGTTCAGTGTGAATATATAGAAATGCAATTGATTTTTGTGTATTGCCCTTGTACCCTGAAATTTTGCTAAGTATTAGTTCCAAGTAGCTTTTGCATACTCCTTAGGATTTTCTACATAGATGGTTATATTGTCTATAAAGACAATTTTCATCTTTTATGTCCAATTTGGATGCCTTTATTCTTTTTTCTTGCTTTATTGCATGGGTTAAAACCTCCAGTAAAATGTTGAATAGAAGTGATTAAAAACAGGCATCCTCGTCTTATTCTCAATGTTAGGGTGAAAGCATTCACTCTTTCATTATTAAGTATATTACCTGTACAGGTTTTTGTTTTTGTTTTTGTTTTTTGTAGATGCCCTTTATCAAGTTGAAGACGTTTTCTTCCATTTCTATTTTTCTGAGAGTTGTGTGTTATTATGAATAGATATTTAATTTTTAAATGCCTTTTCTGTACCTATTGAGATGATCACAAACATAGTATTTTGTTTTTAATCTGATAATATGGTGAATTACATTGTTTTTTTATTGTGCATTGATTAATTTTTTATAATTTTATTTATTTATTTGACAGAGAGAGAGAGATAGTGAGAGCAAGAACACAAGCAGGGGGAGTGGGAGAGGGAGAAGCAGGCCTCCCGCCAAGCAGGGAGCCCAACGCGGGGCTCTATCCCAGGACCCTGGGATCATGACCCGAGCAGAAGGCAGATGCCCAATGACTGAGCCACCCAGGTGCCCCGTGCATTGATTAATTTTTGAATGTTAAACCAACCTTACATTTTTGGGATAAACCCCACTTGATTATGATATATTATCTTTTTGATATATTATCTTTTTAATATATTACTGGATTTGATTTGCTAAAATTTGATGAATAATTTTTGCATCTACATCATGAGGGATGTTTTTATCTAATTTTCTTTTCTTGGAATTTCTTTTCTGATTTTAGTATCAAGGTAATTCTGGTCCCATATAACTAGTGGGAAGTGTTTTATTCTTTCTAATTTTCTCGGGCAGTTTGTATATAATTAGTATTATTTATTCCATAATTGTTTGATGGAATTCAGCAATGAAAACCATCTGGGGATAGAGTATTGAGCTACAAATTCAATTCCTTTCATTGACACAGTGTAGTGAAGTTATCAGTTTGTTATTGATGAGCTTTGGTAGTTTTAAAATTTCAATAAATTATTCATCTCATCAAAGTGATTGAATGTTTTAATACAATATTTGTCATATTTCCTTATTACTTGTAGAGCTTGTTGTGATGTCTTCTGCTCATTATTGGTATTTATAATTTGCATCTTTTCTCTTTTTTTTCTGATCAGCCTGGCTAGAGATTTACCAATTTTATTTATATTCTCAGAGAGTTATCTTTTAGCTCTATTGATTTCCTCTATTTTTTTAAGATTTTTATTTTATTTTACTTGAGAAAGAGAGTGAGAAAGAGCACAAGCAGGGGGTTGAGCAGGGAGCCTGATGTGGGGCTCAATCCCAGGACCCTGGGATCATGACCTGAGCCAAAGGCAGATGCTCAACTGACTGAGCCACCCAGGCACCCCTCCTCTATTTTTGTTTCTATTTTCTATTTGATTGACTTCAGCTCTTGTATTGCTTTTCTTCTGCTTACTTTGGGTTTATTTTGTTTTTCTTTTTCTTGTTTCTCAGGATGGAAGCTTAGGTCATTATTTTGAGACCTTTCTTTTCTATTATAGGCATTTGATGCTATTAACATCCCTCTAAGCACTTTAGTTGCATACCATAAATTTTAATACATCATTTTTTTCCATTTCAAAATGAAATTCAGTTCAACATACTATTTTTATTTCTCTTTTTATTTTTGTTCTAACACATGGGTTACTTTCAAGTGCACTGTTTAGTTTCTAAATATTTAGAGATTTTCCCACATCTCTTTTTGTTATTGACTTCTAATTTAATTCTGTTGTGGTCAGAAAAAGACTTTATATGATTTATATCATTTTAAATATATTGAGCCTTGTTTTATGGCCCCAAATATGTTCTATCTTGATCGATGTGTCCTGTGTCTTGAAAAGGATGTATATTCTGCTGTTGTTGAATGGAGTGTTCTATAAATGTCAACTAGGTCAATTTGGCTCATAGTGTTATTCAAGTCTTCTATATCTTTACTGATTTTCTGCATACTTATTCTATCACTTATGGAGCAATATATATTACAACCTCTAACTATAATAGTTGGTTTATTATTGCTCAATGTATTTTTATTTTCTGTTATGTGCATAAACAGAAATGGGTTTGGGGGGAAATCTATAATTCTTTACAACTCTATGGCGATTCAAGATGGGAGAGTTTGTGAGGAAGAAGGAGGAATCGGAATAAGCCTATACTTGTCTGGTATCTGTACATTCAGGTATTTATGTAAGTCACTGGACAAGGGCACCATAGTCAGGACCAACCCCAGGCCAATGTTTTTTTGAAGTCTGTGATTCAGGTCCATTGTCTTTTCATTTTACTCAGAGCCCAGTGTTCCCAAGATCTCTCTCCCACTCCTATCTTGTTCTCAGGTCCTCAATCCAACACAGATATAAAGGACTGATCTTCACTAAGATGTAAATGGTAGTAGCTAAAGACTATTATTCCTTTAGTAAGCATTTTTATTTTAAAGAGGACTTAAATTTTTAAGGTAACAGGATGTAGCTTAGTCATGGAATTTCAGGCATTAATCAGAGGATAAGCAAATTCTCTGGAGTCAGAGGAGCTGGAATTCAAGGAACAGCTGTAGGCTATCAGCGTTTCCACTTGGCTTACACCAGCCTGGTTTCAAGTACAGTAAGTGCTAAGTGTTTTCCACATTTGAATTACAACTATTTAAGAATCTTCCACCATTCTTACAACTTAAAAAAGGAAACATGCCTTGTTGCTTTGTGTTCAAAGTACCACACTCTTCCTGCTCTCCAGGAAAACCCGATTCTGACCAAATTCTTTACAGCATATGAATCTGAATCTGAAGTTTTTCACCTGTGCTTTCTCCCCACATGCTCTGCCATAGGCCTCACGGGTTGTATTTTTTAAATTCAACAGTAATTTGTCCCATAATACTTCAAATGCAAACCAAAGTTGAGATGCAATTATAACAGTGAAACACCCAGCCCCTTATCTTATAATAAACCCTGATGATCTATCACTCTATTTCTGCTGCCTGGTAATTCAGGAACATAAAGGGACTTTATTCTGTGTAGGAGGGAACAAAATAGGGATAGATTTGCTGAAGTTATAGAAACAATGATAAGAGGAGATATGAAATCAACAAGGGAACTGTTGCCAGGCAACATGCTTGGTTGTCAAAGAGATAGAATATTCTTCAATAATAACCCATGAGCAATCTTCAATAATGGCTCATAAATCTCTGAGCTAGAAAATGTCGATGTCATGAGTGGGTTAAGGCAAATACTTTTCCAAAGAACCAAAGCATCCAGCTATTCCATTCCATTCCATTCCATTCCATAATAAGAACCATGCTGTAAATATAAGGCCCTGGGGTTATGCACATCTGAGGAGTGTAGTGTCCTTGGTAAGTGGAACATTTTGTGGCTTTTTTTCTATGGTTGTATCCCCAGCTGTATGCAATATTTTTACTCAGCACAATGAACTGCAGTTACAAGATGCACCCAAATTGTGGCCAATATCTTGTTTTGCAAGCCTGGCAAAGTCTTGCTGGTTTGACCACCAACATGTGGCCACTGAGTCGCATTCATAAACAGGACCGTGACCAGGCATGAAGACTGTAGGATGTTAGGGTTTAAAGGAAACTTATAAGACATTGGGGCCACATTCTTCACTTTCCCAGGTGAGGAATGTGGCTTCTATGATTGATACACTAATGGCCATCTCCTTTTGCTCTTTGAGTCTACCATTCCAAATAGAACCTGGTCTTTATGTTTAGAGTCCTCTGCAGATGTGTCTGTCCTGTCATTTTCCTCCACGAAAGGACTCTTTGACAGAGGATTCTGCTCTACTCATCCCTGGTCACCAGCCCCTGGCACAGCACATTCACACATCATGTCAAAGGAGTATTAATACATCAACCTGAGCAATGATCTTCAAGACAAGGAGTTAATCATAACCAGCCAGAGGGTGTCTTAAACACATGCCCATCCCTATATTCTACTGAATGCACTACCGTGACTAAGAACACAGACTCTGGAGCCAGACTGTCTAGGTTGAACCTTGGCTTTTTGTGACCCTTGACAACTTGACTCTGTGCCTCGGTTTCGCCATCTGTAAACCAAGGATATTGGTTATACCTAAACTCATCAGATTGTTGAAAGGATTAAACAAGCTCTAAGTAAACAAGTAAGTTTAGAAAAGTTCCTGTCACATAAACATTTTGCAGTATGAGATATTACCTTCTTTTTTTTAGAGTTGGATCTATGTCAATATCATCGTTGACCATTGCAAGGCAGATTCTCCCAGGGTTATGGATCGGAACCCAGAAGGGGTGTGCCAATGGGTAGGGTACAGGGTTGGGAGGGGCGGTGGTGGGAAGGGAAGCACCTTTTCTTTTCTTTTCTTTGGCGTTTTCAATTTACTACATGAGCCACTTGATTGCTGGGTTGGTGATTCTTAGCAATATAAATTAAGTGATAATCTGTCTTTTCCTCACTGGATTTTCCATGTCAATGCTGATTTTGATTTACTTTTATTTCTTCTAAAGAGTAGCCAGCAAAGAAGTTTACCAAGAATTGTACTCATTGTTGTAACAAACCTGGTTGAACTGCTCAGAAAAAGAAAGCTTTCCTGCTTAACGGGTGACAAGTTTGCTCATATTTAGAAGGCTTTCTTAACATCCAAGAGAAAAGAGCAGGCTAGAGAAAGATAAATCCAAATAGGGTGAGAAATCTTTATTATCACTTGTGCACATAAAAGCCAAACACAGAGCTTCAGTCCTAAGGGATTTTTGGTCATAAGTTGGTCATTCAAAATAGATTTATCAGGGCGCCTGGGTGGCTCAGTCAGTTAAGCGTCTGCCTTTGGCTCAGGTCATGATCTCAGGGTCCTGGGATCAAGACTGGAGTCCTGTCATTGGGCTCCCTGCTTAGCAGGGAGTCTGCTTCACCCTCTCCTTCTGCCCCTCCCCCCGCTCATGCTTGAGCGCGCTCTCTCTCTCACTTGCTCCGCGCTCTCTCTCTCAAACAAATAAATAAATAAATAAATAAATAATAAATAAATAAAATCTTAAAAAAATAAAACACTAGTCAGTTCTTAGAAAGTGTCATTTATCAAAATATAGACTTTTTAGAGTTTTATAAGTTTTATAAAGTCAAATAAAGGTGATCCTTCGTTAGGAAATTTGATGGTTGCAATGATTGAACAAATATTTATATATATATTATATATATATAATCCAAAATATATAATATATATATATATAATCCAAAAGAGAACTGAATGGTAATGTGTGGATAAATCACCCAGTTCCAGGATTAACTGACTTCCTTTCACCCTCCCCCCTTCGGGCCCCCTGGGCCAAAATAAATCAGTTCTTTCTTTGAAAATGCTTAGTCCCTCCCTCTGTCCTGCACCTCTCATGCTTTATTGTGGTAATTTGCTTCTGGTACTTGTCTTCCCAAATAGATAGTCACCTTCCAAAAGAATCATTTTGTCTTATTTATCTTTTAATCTTTAGGACCTAGGGCAATCACACACACACACACACACACACACACACACACACACACACACACGGTGCTCATTTTCCACCTGTTGAATGGTTGTGAGGACAGAGGACTTTCCCTTTGGGTCCTGGTGGGAGGGATTTCCAGTCCCGGTAGAATTGTAGGAGCACGGGACCAATGGCACCTGAGAGGTCTTTCACCCAGCTTCTGTCCCTGATGCCTGGACATGTCGTAACCACCTCTCATAGCACACATCTTAGGGATATTTTACTTTAGTCATATATGTTGCAAATACTTTCTACAGGTAGAAAAAAATTATGAAATCAAATATGTGAATTTCTACCTTATGACTCTGGATCTTTTGTCTTACAAAGTCTTTTCTCACTCAAGGATTTTAAATATGTTCTCTTATATTTTATTCCAGTACTTTTATTACTTTATCTTCTTAATTTACAGCTTTATTTTTTCAGTTTAGGCCTTTAATCTGAGATTCATTCAGGTATGAAGTGGAAATGTATTTTTTTCCCAAAGGTCAGCCGATTGTCCCAACACCCATTTAGTCCATCCTTTTGATTTAAGGCACCACATTAATCATATAACAAACTCCCACATATTCTCACAGATTCATTACTCGACACTCTGTTTTATTCTGTTGATTTATTTATTTCTGAGCCAGAGCCACACTGTTCCCTTTACTATAGGCCGAGTTTTCTCTCATTTTTTCCTTTTCAAAAAAAATTTTCCTGTTTTACTCACTTACTCCTCCAGGAAAACCTTAGAGTTAGTTGTCAAATTAGGGTTTTGATTGGAATTACATTAGAATTATGGGTTAATTTGGGGAAATTCATGCATTTACCACATTAATTCTGTCTTATAATATGGTTGTTATAAATCATCATTTTCCTGTCTTTCACTCAAGTTTCATGGTTTCTACTCTTTTTTTTAAAAGATATTTATATATTTATTTATTTATTTGTCAGAATGAGAGAGAGAGAGAGAGAGCGGGAAAGCACACGCAGGGGGAGCAGAAGGCAGAGGGAGAAGCAAGCTCTCTGCTGAGCAAGGAGAATGATGCGGGGCTTGATCCCAGGACCCTGGGATTATGACCTGAGCTGAAGGCAGACCCTTAACCGACTGAGCCACCCAGGCATCCCAGTTTTCTTTCTACTCTTGCACCTCTATTAATTTCTAGATATTTTCTAATTTTGTTGGTATGGTAAATGGGATTTTTTATTACAATTTCTAACTTACTCTTGTGGCTAAATAGAAACCTACTAATTTTTGTAAATTTACCTGGAATCTTGCCCTCCTGTTGGTCTCGTTATAACTAATAAGTTACAATGGTTTGCTCATTGATTCTCTAATTTTCTAGATATTTTCTTTCTCTTTTTCTAATCATATTTTTGTTCTCCTTCTTGACCCATTTTACTATCTGGAATATCTGGAAAAATGTACAATAACACTGGTGGTAGTAGGTATCCTTGCTTTGCTCTTGACTTTAATGGAAATGCTTATAATATTTTATCACTAAGCATGATGTTGTGGGTTTCTAGTAGAAATTTCTTATCAAGTTAGGATGTTAAATGTTACTAAATACTTTTTTCTATTTATCAAAATAAGTATACATATTTTTTCTTTTTGGGATTCTTGTAGGTTTTCCCTTAAATTGTTTATTCTTATTTAATATTATTTTTACTATATTTCTTCTTATATTGTTTTTCTTCTTGGGATTAGTAATTGAGTCATTATGGCATGTATTACTAGATTATCTAATGCTGAAGTGTTCTTGCTTTCATCAGCATAGATCCACCCTAGTTATGTACATTAAAATATTAGTGGGTAATTAAGTTGTAGTTTATCTATACAATGAAATACTGGTTGGCATAAAAAGGGAATGAAGTGGGACATGTGACAACGTGGATGAATCCCCAAATCATGCCAGGTGAAAAGTCAAAGAACCAAAAGCACGTTTTGTATGATTCCATTTATTTTAAATTCTAGAACAGACCAAAGTAATCTATAGTGACATAAAAAAAAAAAAAAAAATCAGTGGATGCCTGAGGTGGCAGAAGTGTTCTATCTATTGATAGGGGTGGTGGTTTCATGTATATATACATTGTCAAAATTCCTTGAACTTTATGCTTTGAGCAGGTGATTATATGTAAACTATGCTTCAGTAGGTTGATAAATAAGAAAAAAATTCTATGCTATTGCCACAGTCTTGCGGCCAAAAGTTGTGCTGCTTACTCCCTGAGCCACTTCCTTTTGGCTTCCATTGTCACCACTGTGTCAACATTCCCTTGCTAGGGTCCCCTGTGACCTCAATGTTGCTAATCACAAGGGCAGTTCAGTCCTCACCTCCCTGACCTCTCCTGAATTGGATGCAGTTTGTCCACTTGCTCCTCCTTGAAGCTCTCCCTTCCTGCGGGTCTGCTGACCACTCCCTCTCCTGTTCTTTCCCATCTCATAGGCTCCTTCTCTTAGGCATCCTCTGTTCGTCCTCACTTGCCAGCTGGCCCTGAATGTCAGCACTTCTGGGCTCGCCCCCAACCCCAGGCACTCTCCTCTCCATTCGCTTCACACCAGGCAGCCTCATCCATGATAAACATGGACTGAACCTCCGTGATTAGACTCCCAGCTTTCTCACCAGAACTACTCTTCCTCCCATCTTCCCATCTCTGTCCATTCACCCAGTTGCTAGAAAGCTGGAAGAAAACTTTGATAACTCATTTTCTCTCACCCTCCACAATTTACCTCCTGAGAAGTGGCTTCTTCCAAGTATGTCTCAAATCCATCTCTTGATATCCACGTTCACTGGCCCTGGTAGAAGACACCCTCATCTCTCATTCCTGGGAGAGCCCCTAAGTAGCCCTCAGATTCCCACTCTTGGCTACCCTCCAATGTGTGTTCACATGCCAGGCACAGTAAATGTTTCTCATGACCTATCTGCTTTAAAACACCTCAATAGCCATGAGGGCGTAGACTTTTCACTCTGTTTTTTAATCGTTTTGTCTTTAGTACCTAAAACAGGGTATGGGACCTACTAGGGTGAATGGAGTAGTTGCACTTAGGACAGAAATCCCCAGGTCCACCTTGCCTTCATGCTCTGCATGATCCAGGCTCTCCACTCCCTAGACACATCCCCCTTGCTCTTCCCTTTACTTGTTCATCTCCAGTCACACCATCCTGATTTTGTTTCCCTAACCTTGTGCCTTTGATCACATTCTTCCCTTTGCAAGGGGAGCACCTATCTGCTCCTGGATTAGCTGTGCTTTGGGTATTCACACCTCTGTTTCGACCATACGCCCAGGGGTAAGTATATCCAGAAGGGGGAGTAGGTACCAGAATACATACACTGATAACAAGATAAGTACAGACCAGCTAATTACCAGTTTACTAAATAATATAGAAGAAAAAGCTTCCCAGAATGTTGGCACTCTATATCAAAGATAACCCCTTGGGTTGCAATAAAGGGAAAGATATGAGCAAAAGCACAGGATTAAGGTGCGAGCAACCAAATTGGTACCATTGCTATCCAGTGGGTCAGTTAACCAAATGAGTTATTGGAGAACTATTATATGAACTAGACATAAACTACCCCAGGGCAGGGGTCTTACTGGGTTCGTTGTCCATTGTTGCATCCTTAGAGCCTAGGCCAGAGCTTAGCACATAATATAGAGAGAAGGAAAATTAATTCAAAAAATGAGTGAATGAAATTAGAGCAAAGAGAATTGATTCAAACACTCTTAAGAGATATGTCATGCTACTGTGGTTCAGTAGAAGATGGTGAACCTTGAATATGAAGGACTTTACCTGTTTTAGACTAATAATTTTTCTGGAGTTAATATATTTTTACTTACAAAAACCCACAATGATTAAAAAACATTACTTTTTTAAAAGTAGGTCAGCAAGTAATGTAGGACATGAATGATAATAACAAATTAATGAGTTTTAAAAGCATAAAAGTCCTGGGGCACCTGGGTGGCTCAGTCGGTTAAGCATCCAACTCTTGATTTCGGCTCAGGTCATGATCTCAGGGTCATGAGATCGAGCCCCGTGTCCATGCTCAGCATGGAACCTGCTTAGGATTCTCTCTCTCCCTGTCCCTCCGCCCCAAACCCTCCACTTGCACTCTCTCCCTCTCTAAAAATAATAATAATAATAATAATAAAATAAAAGTATGTAAGTCCTTACAGTAATATAGTTATGTCATGTGAAAGTAATTGAAAATTTTAAATATCTCTTATTTTGCCTTGATAGAAAACACCTGGATTTACCTGACAATAGAGGGGGAAAATCTTACCCAGTTTCCTAAACATTTCAGCTAATGTATCAAATTTTGCATAGAAAACTAAAATTTGCAGTGCATATTCAGTCTTTGAAAACTGACCTTTTAAAATATTGTACAGCGATAAAATATTTAAATTGTTCACTTAACAGGGAAACTCATTTATCTGCTGAAGGAAAAAATCTTATTGCCAGGATTTGTTGTAACATAGTTACAAAATGAAGGAAGGGCTCTTGTGCAAGAACTCTTTGAAAACCTCTTTCAGTAACGTCCTCTTGTTCTTGCTATGCATTGCTTTTTTTTTTTTTTATTGTCCCTGCTGTGTACTACAAAATAACCTTTGTTCCATGACATGTATGCGGTTTCACACTACAAATTATTCTTTGGCAGTCTAATTTTGAACTGATTCATTCACCCTACATCTCTCCATTCACACCCTGTAGACTGGGCCCTTGTCACCGCAGCTGCTGACCATTTTATCTTTTTCAGATCAGAAAGTGTCTGATGTCAAGTTCTATGTAATTAGAACCTGAGCGTTTAGATGAAGAAATGCTTTATAGCTGTACATGTTTATGAGTCATCCACCTCTCCAAGTTGAAATGTAACAGATGCTTCTTCAGTCCCTAATTGTTTTTTTTAAATGACAAATTCTTCCTCCAGTATATTTCTTGTCCCCAACCAGAGCATTTTTTGTAGTGATCTCAGCTTTTGGCAGTGACATTGGAGGTGAACAGGGTGCAGAATTCCTGCCATGGAAAAATGGTAACTCAGCACGTTCTACTGAAATGCCCTTTACCTCCAGTTTCCAAGCAATTCCAGGTTATATTCTGCCTTTTCAAGAACGAGTTTATTTGAGATTGTAAACTTATTGGAGATTTCCTTTTCAGTGGCTGAAGTTGGCAGCTGAGAGTGGAATTGTAACATTAATACTGAAAGGCAGAATCTCTAAGCCTCGCTTAGAATGCATTTCTCATCCCTCTGGGTGAGACGCAATGGGACTTTTGATAAATGATAAATCAGGGTGATCTCAGCACCGTGGAGCTTTGAGCCACAATCCCCATTCTGCTTCTCGTCTGTAGAACAAAGACAGTAACACCTACCTCATGGGGTTGGTGTTAATACGAATGTCATGTACGGAGCACAGAGGCTGCCCGGTGTCATTCCTCATGAAGTTTGAGTGAGTCTCTCCCTGACCTAAACTAGAAGAGTAGTTATGGGCAGGTGAGAGTTCTAGGTTACAATCTTATGATTTGTTTCTGAGTGAGGAAGAATTGAGGAGGGCAAGAACAGGGCAGTAATCTGTTTAAAGAAACAGACCAGTGTAGAAATCGCCTGACCGATTTGACTTTTGATGAACTTAAAAGCCCTCTTGATTCTGTAATATCCAACCAGATTCCCCTTCTTTACTTCCTCCAGATGGGCTGCCAGTTTCTTTGGGTAATCTAAGACAGCGTTTCTGATATATAAAAACTCTGAAGATACTTGGAAGCCCGTTCTCTGAAGCTGGTACCTTCACAAGGTCTGGCTGCCCTAACAGTATTTTTTTTAGTTCTAGCCTGGGAGATAAAGAGGGAAAGGCTCCAGACTTGGAACCTTGCCTTTGGAGACATTCTCTCAGAATCACTACTAAGATGTTCTCTCCTGGGGGCACTGACCTATATCAACTATCCTGAGGCTCGGCTCTTCACCCTCAGTGGGGTGTGATACAGGACTGAAGTTCTTAATTTTCTCTTGGCCCAATTTGTCATAAAAAATGTCCAAGTGTCTAGAAATGAATTTAACCAAATATTGTGTGTGTCTATGTGTCCTGTTAGGAAATCACAAGTTCACGAACATATATTTGTATATGACCTTCTAAAAATTTTATTGTTTTGCTCTCACAGTTTAAGTCCAGCTGGTATTAATATTTAAGTTCAAGGCAGAAATCAACTTGAACTGTTTTCCATGTGCATTCCCAAATATCCCAGAACAACTGATTGATTGAAAATTTTCTCCCTTCACTCTCAACTTTGAAGTGTCACGTTCATTATTATCCAAATTGATTCAATTTTCAGAGTAAAAGAGGGCATTGATATTAATTAGAATAAGTCTCAATTCAATGAGGTATGTCTTCTCACCTCGTTCTTCTGCAAGACTGTCTCAGATATTCTTGGTCATTTACTTTGTTGTATAAATACTAGAACCACTTACCATGTTCCACCAAAAATATCTGTAGCTTATATCTATTTCTATGGTATTTGTACCATATATCTTTTCCATTCTTTTCCTTTCAAACTCTATTTTTATGTTATAGACATATTTCCTGTAAATACCAGATAGTATTTTGCCAATCTAGCCTAACCATCTTTGTCTTTTAACTGGCACTGTTAGCCAATTTGCATTTTAGGTAGTTACTTAGATATTTGGAGTTTAATATACCATCTTGGTATTTGTCATGCCTGCTTTGTGTACCTTTCTCTCTTTCTTCTTTCCTCTTTTTGGATTGATGGTTTATTTTTTGGTATTCCCTTTTTCTCTTTGGTTTATTTTCAAAGTTATAAATCCTTTCACTCTTCTTCTAGTGGTTACCTTACACTATACAACACGCACCCTTGACTTATCAAAATAGAATGTAATTGTAATTGTACTTTTATTCTCTTCCCAGACAATGCAAGGACTTTAGAGTTTTTACCCTATTTCCTTCCAGAAGAAGAAAAGAAGGAAGGAAAGCTTTCCCACAACAGATTTGCCAAAATGTTGTTTTTATTCTGAGGACTATCTTACTATCATCACGGATATCAGTACTTTCAGGCCAAGAACTACCTGTTTTATTCTTGGCTTGTCTAAGATCCAAGAGAACAAGAAGAGGACTGAGATCAGTCTGGCTTGTAGAATCTTAGGAAAATTTATTAACCAACCCACTAGTTTTGTGGGAACAAGAAAATGCAGCATTTCAAGCCTCGTTCCAAGGAGTACATATATATTAATCAGAGTCCACCCCCCACCTCCCCCCACAGCACTGCATAAAGCCATCCCATTGCCACAAAAACCTGCATCACATGATGAAAGTCAAGAACCTTCATCAGAAAACATGCAAGAAGACGGTTAACACCCCCCTCTTTGCTTAACAGTGTCTCCCACTACATTATTCTTTCTGTCATCTCTTGGCATCTTTTATTATAAGACACCTACTTCTTGACTCCATGTGATCCCACACAAACGCCACATCAGGTAGGATAAAGGAGAACAAAAAGGGGAAGGCAGGCTATCACCATATGGCTCTTCAACAGTTTGAAAGAATAAGAACAACAACCAAAAATACTAATCTTGTAGAATAAAGGATGAGAAATATTGGCCAAGGCAAGTTTGTCTTCATAACCCAGGCCCTTAATTGAGGCTCTATATTTCAATTGAATAACCATTTTTAAGCCTCCCTTCTACAATCAGTGTCTATTTGGGCTTCCAAAATTCTATCTGTAAAATAAATTACAGAATTATCATGTTTCCTTTGGCTATCAGGAGAACATAGCAACTTCATAGACTACTATGTTGTCAAGAATCTACACATCTGATTTCTTGCTTTTTTTTGGACTTGCATTCAAAAGTAATCACTGGACTTAGTCAATATAAAAAAAAAATAGGAAAATAGATACCTGTGCCAAAGTTCATGGGTGTATGTAAACAGTAAAGAGCTGAACTGACAAGGGAAACTGAAGATCTGCTTAGGGATGGTCGTGGTATTGGCAAAGACGTGTGAAAACCGCCACCATTAAAAGTGCAGGTAATAAAGCTCTAAGCTTGACCTTGTATTTCCAGTCTCTAAGGGGAAGAAAATCTGCCCAAGAACAGGATGTTAGATGAGGGATTGTGCCGAATGAAGAAAATGAACGGATGGTCGGCAACAAAGTTCTCCTCGTGCACCAGCATGGCGAAGGTGGCTATACCCGCGGTGGCCGCTGCCGCCTCTGTGCCCTCTTCATTCACTTCCACAAAGGACTTGTGGACAATTTTTGATATGAAAAGATCCCTGGCTCCTGACATGCCAGACAGATCAGCCTTGCGACTAAAGAGATCCTGTACCCCCAGGTGGGCCAGGTGGGAGTTGAGGTCGTAGCTCTCCTCCAGCTTGAACTTGGGCAAGTGGACGTTGACTTCAACGTGGTCCAGATTCTCAGCTTTGGTCCACTCACGCAGTTTTTCCAGAGTCAACTCTTCCTCAATCTGGAATGCCAATGGGCAAAAAGAAGAGGTGAGAACAATTTTACGTAAGTAAACTAAAAAGGATTATTGAAATGAATGGACCCATTATATCAGTTGCTAATTAGTCTCCTCTGTGTCTTGTGCCAAAACAGATTCCATTTGGAAGATGTCATTTCTTTCCAGGGATTGGTGATAATAGAACAGATCTGTGTTCCAGGCCATCAAGGGCCCAAGTGCAGGGACTCTGGACATTGGGTCCATCAAGTATCCATTCTCCTCCCTACCATACACTCATCCACCCCACCGATCCATCCTCCCAGGACTTACTAAGCCCCTACCACACCAGCTTACTGTGATAGGCCATGATGACTGTATTACCTAATTAGTCAAGGGGTACAAGGGAGAATTTAAAAGCTTTCTTCTATTTATTCTGAACCCCACTGATCACAGTGGTTATCTGTGAACCTCACAGAGCAGAAGAAATCTCTAGTAGACTTAGCTTCTAGGTAAAAATAGAAAAAGACCTCGTTCCTCATTAAAAAGGGAGTAATATGAGCGCCCACCTTATCGCACTGTATGAGTATTAACTTAGTCGACATACATAAAGTGCTGGGCACCAGTGGGTGCTACATAAATAGAAGCTGTTCTCATACTCTTACCACTACTGCTGTTGGACTACAGCAGAACCATTACCCACTTGCTCTACTGATGCTGAGTGTTCTTTTCAGGAGGCTACAGACTTTCTTTTTATAATCAGAGAAAGAGACAAAGAGAAGGAACACGTCGATTCTAATACATACCCTATACGTGGAAATGGCTAACATTAGACCCCTTCCTAAAAGCAAGTTTGATCAGGGAGAGGGTAGCGAAAAACCACTCAGCAGCCTAGAGACACTGAAGAAAAACCATAATCTTTTTTTTTTTTTTTAAGATTTTATTTATTTATTTAGAGGGTTGGGGTGGAGGGGGAGAGAGAGAATCTCTAGCAGACTCCATACTGAGCGGAGAGCCTGATGCAGGGCTCGATCTCACAACCCTGAGATCGTGACCTGAGCTGAAATCAAGAGTCGGACGCTTCACCGACTGAGCCACTCGGGCACCCTGACAAACCGTAATCTTCACGGTTTTGCCTAGTCTGAGCCCTGGCAAGACATGACATAGCCCTTAAATGACACAGAATAGGAACCTCATACGAGGCTCCTGTTCAGAGACAGCCTGAGCGCTCAAGCCAACATGTCACATGAGTCTTTTTCTATTTTGCAGCTATTGGAAATTTAATTCACAACCTACATGAATTGCAGCAAGGATGAGCAGTGTAATAGGGTTTTATAGCACACAATGAAACTTAGGTACTATAATGTTTTGGGATTTTTAATTTTGAAAAAATTCGTTTTAATAAAACAGCTTCATTTTATTGCACTTTCCCCTAAAGTTCTTCTAAGAGAGTTTCCATGAGCTGCCACTGACCCATGTTACATGGAGCACACATCTTTAGATGTTCTCCACCACAACTGTTCCCCGACAGTAGCTGAAAATGTAAACTTAGGGCTTTGGAGTAGTAATGTCCATGAGCTACTTGACGAAAGAATGACAGAGCACTGGAAAGGGAGGTAACATCCGTAAACACATACGAAGCACCGACCGCTAGCACCACCAACCACTACCACGCAAGGCAGAATGGGTACAGCGGGAGGAGACATGAAGCGTGAAGCTGGGAGCTGTTACCTTCTTGAGACCTGTGGACTCATCCTCAATGTCATCTGGCAGCAGGATGATCATGCTGAGCTCCTTGCCCCGGTAAGGCAGTTCCAGCACCCGGCACTTAAGGTCCTGGATGTAGCCAAATGGGAATTTCTTCTTCTGATACATCATTTTCACGGTCTTTTTGTTTTTCTGAACAGTTGAAAAAAAAAAACAAAACAAAAAACAAATCACTCACGTTTTTATCTGCGTTCTCTTCGAGCGAAGAGCAAGTTTAGGCATTTACCTCACCTTACCTTATTCAACCGGAATGGTGTATCGGCAGTGGCTTCCTTTATGAACTCATCCTCCCAGCTGCCTTTGAAATAGATGGCATTCACCAGCACGAGTTTAGTCATGCTGTCAACCGTACCTGCAGCCAACAGTTCTGGAATTTTCCCTAAAATGATAAAGTTAGCTTCTTTAAAAATCCACATATCAGAATTCCAAATTGGAACGGACATTTGATTAGCAATGAAATGCAATCCAAAAGCATATTCTGTACTTGATTTTCCTTTCACATAGTATTAAGTTAGGAAAGCCCTATCAGCGTGTTCCTACTTTAAATAATCCAAGTAAAGGGCTAACAGGCTAAAACAGGAAATTTCTCCTTTTCTGGAGTGTATGGTAAACAATGAGCTTTACTTTGTGAATGACCATTCTTTTTCAGGAAAAAAAAATATCCTGTAAAAATACAAAATATTTTTACTCACTAGTAAATCACTTTTTCAAATCCTCTAAGTAGAAGCCTACTCTCACACACACACACACAAAAAAGATTTTAGTAAATATGCAAAAGGTAGGACAAGTACTCCCCTGAAACACGGGATCCACCCTTGACCAGAGCATGGCCATGAACAATTCTTTGTGGGGAAGACAGGTGTTCTGCAGCTGCCCTGACTCCTCCCACGACCAGGTTAGGGACAGTTGTGCTCGACAGTCCCAGCTACCATCCCTGATTTCTTAGACGAGAAGTGGACAAAAATTATTTATGACCACAGTGATTCATGAGTATTCATTCGCAAGTATTAGGGTATTTCTTTCCATGAGCATGTGAAATAATCGGGGCCAGGCTGGATTTCCCTCAAATTTTTTATCCCTTTTATTCTACATTCAAGGTGAGCTTTCATTTTACAATGTAGTTTTGGGAACTTATGGGGGGAAACGTATTTAGCTGCTTCAGTTAAATCATGCTGACGTTTCCTCTGTGAAGAATTTCTACATGTGAACACTGTCCAACTGGGTGGTGCAGAGTTCATTCCCAGGGTGAACTCCAGGATTCCCAGGGTCAGGATGAGGAAACAGGAAAAAGGGAGAGGCAATCAGATGCAGGTGGGGCACCTGGCAGGTGAACATCAGTGTGTAATAATTACTTTCTGCCTGGTCTCTTACCTTCCGTCTGCCCTTTGACCCACTCATTAATCACCTTCCTCGCATCTTCAGAGGCTTGCTGAAAATCCACACTGGCCAGTTCAGCACCATACATTTTCTGAGTTGAAGTTAGGAACTCCTGTTTAAAAAAAAGGGGGGAGGGATGGAGCACTGGGTGTTACACACAAACAATGAATCATGGAACACTACATCAAAAACTAATGATGTAATGTATGGTGATTAACATAACAATAAAAAAATTTAAAAAAGGGGGGGAATATCATGAATAACTCCTATTACACACAGAGATAGTTTTTTTAAAGCAGAAATGGTCCTAAAAGGTACAAATTGCACTATAACAAAAAAAATTCTAACTTTATACTTTTTTATTATGGTAAAAAAGCCACATAACATTAAATTTACCATCCTAACCATTTTTTAATGTATAGTTCAGTAGTTTGGGTGTTTGTGTAAAATTTACCAATTCTTTTCCAACGTTTGGCTAACATTTTCATAAATAAGCAAATACTGATTGTACTTGGAAATGAACTATGGAATTCAGTCTTGCTTTGGTAAAACAGCCAGGATCGATATTTTCACTGTGAAGACTATAAAATGAAGCCACGTCAATTAATGGGAGTCCTGTCTGTCTTATGTTTTCATTCTGTAACATTTTTCTGAATTTCTATAAAAATTAAAACTGATTTCTATGACTTGGTTATGCTAGAAAAAAAATCTGCTCTGTCTAGTGAGTTTTTGAACAGGAAGTGCAAAGTACTTACAGGGAGGAAATTATACGTCTTCTCTCCATATAACCTATTAGCAAGTTTCAGGATATAGGAAGCTCCACGTTTGTTGATATCAGCATTCAGACTCTGAAATCTTGAATGAATCTCCTCAACCATATCAAAATGAAGAGTCTAAAATAAAGAAAACATTCTTTCTATAACCACTTATTTTGAAATTATAAGGTGATTCCTTGGCATTTGCTTCCATCAAATTAAGCTAATGTGTTTTTTTTTTTTTACCAATTATTCATGATCCGTAGCCCAATATTTTATTAATTTCTCATAGGTGAACAAATAATAGAGAATCCAAAATGTGTAGCATTGTGAGACACTATAATTACAACATTAGAAACTACTTTTACACCACTTTTTGTTATAATTCTAGTTCTACAGTATGAGTGGTTAATAAACTAAATGTTTATACAAGTCTGCTTCTGTCCCACAGAAAATCATAAATGGTATGTTCGTGGGCTTATCTTGCATCTAATATAATTTCACTGAAAGTTCTCAGAAATAAACAGTAAAAATAAGAATCATGAGCTATGCAGGAACACAAAGATATTACAGGTAGAGGAATTTTTATTATACTATTAGCATCAGTAACTCACTTATTTGAAAATAACTTCTTTAAAGTTAACATTTGGCAAAAGTTTAATTCCTCATGTATCAGTTACAAACCAAGAGTCCCTTTATGGTTTTATGAGGCCTGGGCTCGTTCTTTGCTTTTAAGACACAAAAAACAAACCTATACAGTGTACAAAGTTCAGTTACTCACCAAGATATGGAATGTTTGCCTAGTTGCCATGATCGATCTGCTTCAATGGAAATAGGGGTGGGGGAGGACCTTAAAACTATTCTTTGCTGAAGGCATAAAGAAAGCCTCAAGATAGGAGCTGATAGGGGGTCCCTGAGTGGCTCAGTCAGTTAAGTGTCTGCTTTCGGCTTGGGCCCTGATCCTGGAGTCCCGGGATTGAGCCCTGAGTAGGGCTCCCTGTTCAGCGGGGGTCTGCTTCTCCCTCTCCCTCTGCATCTCCCCCTGCTCCTGCACGTCCTCTCTCTCTCAAATAAATAAATAAATAAATAAATAAAAGCTGGTATTACCCTGCAAGGAGCAACTAACAATTAGTACCAGGGGGTAAAAAAAAAAAAAGTAGATTTTTGAAAATTTTAAAATGCTTTCATATCTGCAATGATGAAGAGGGCTTGTTCTCCACCAAGTACAGTAATAGAAGCTTTGCAGCTGGAACAGTCCATAAACTAGAATCCAGGGCTGGATCTTCCCTAGCGGCAGGTGCCATGTACTTTATGACTGGTACCTTAGGAAGCCCTTCACTCTTGGTACTCCTTTTCCCTAGATTCCAAGGAAAGCCAGAGTTCTCCTCTCAGAAGGAAAGAATACCTAGCACAGAAGTGCCCTGCACCCCCGCTAAGGACAGGAGGAAGGCTGGGCATCGCGCTTCTCCTCCTGCCGCCACACCCACAAGGGCCTGGCCCCGCCCCCGCAGCGGCCGGGCTTCACCCCTCCCTCCCCGCGGGGCCTTCCCGCTCACACTGGCACGCTGTGTCACAGCCCTCACAACCACACTCAGTGCCAGGCCCAGGGCTAGGCGGAGGCAATTCGCAATCACACACCCGCTTTGTCCCCTCCAAAGGGCGCCATCGCCAACTTCTCCGCGGTGGTGCGTTTCCTATGTGTCATTATGCTCAAAAGTAGCATTCCATAGACAGGCTTTATTTACCAGTGGCGGGTCATCACATGCAAAGCAGATACTGGAAAATCCTCATCCAGGAAGAGATGCTATGGCTTACAGGAAAGCTGTCAAGCGACAGGCACACCGCAGGGGTTTCGTCAGCTTTCCTCACTGCCCTACCCTCAGCCACACAAAAAACTGCCTGGCACATAGCAGGTGCTCGGTAAAGACTTGATCATGAAGGAAAGCCTGCATACGAATGGATTGTGCATCGGGCTCCCTGCTCAGCGGGGAGCCTGCTTCTCCCTCTGCCCTCCCCCCACCCTCACTCACTCTCTCTCAAATAAAATCTTAAACACACACACACACACACACACACACATACACACACTGTAAGCTCAAACGCACAAGTTCTCAGTACAGACTTGACATTAGCAAGGAGACGCAAGGGAAAGCAGGCTGTTCTTGTTCGTTTCTACTGACCCTGGACACCTGCGCTGCAGTATTGCCTCGAGTCCCCAGAAAGATCATGGCCAGCGCTGATGAAATGCTGAAGGGAGAGATGAAGATGTTCCCAGTAGGATTGTCCTTATTCAAAGCGCGGAACAGGTCCACGGCGAAATGGGTGTTGGCTGTGCTCAGCTGCTCCATGGTGAAGGCTACAACACAGAACAGAGGCCCCGAGCTGCCCACTGCCCACACCAGCAAACGAGGCAACCCGCATGTCCCCATCTCTTCCTCAGCTGGTGCCAGCCACCCTGGAACACCCTGAAACATCCTAGAACTTGTACTCTCTCTCTCTCTCTCTTTTCAGGGGGACAAGACACTTCCCATGCACACGAATGTGGGACTGGGAATGACCGGCCAGGGGTTTAGCAGGGACACAGGACCTAGGGCATCCTAAAGGGCTCTGACCTCGCAGACAGGTGAGTCTGAGGAGGGGTCCACACTGAGCCTCTCCTGCTAAATTTAGGGGCACACGACTTTCTGTGCACCTTTGGTTCAAGTCTCTGATTCATCTGGGCAATGAATCCATTGTCCATATTTACCTGAAATAAGAATGTTTCTACTAGAAAATCCTAACTACCTACCCAGGCACTAAAGCAAATTCCATTTAAGTAAATGCAGTTGTCCTCATTATTGAGATTCAGTCTAACGCTTCCCGAGGTTGAGAGTCCCAAGTCTCTCTAGCTAGTGTTGGATGTGAGAGCTTAAGAACCCACCGCAGGTCCCAGGGTTAGGCCCGGGCAGCCCGACAGGGAGAAGGTGACAGCATCCTCTCGGTCACCCCTGCAACAGTTGGGTGCACCTGGCCTTCGATCTCAGCTTAGCCACCCACTTACCCCTCATGACTTCTCCCAGAGCCTTAATTAATGTCCCCACAGAGAGGCCAGGAAGACGACTAGCTGGGCTGGCTGCTTAGCGGGTAAGGAATAAGCTACATTATTGTTGCTGATAAACCTCTCTCTCATCTGGCCTCCTTTCCCTTCCTCCAATCGCAGAAAGGAGAAGCGGGCTCCTCCGGTCCGGGCCTGGGCTGCCTGGAAACTGCCACGAACAGCTCAGGCAAGAAGGGAGAACAGGAAGAAAAACATTCTGATCCCGGGCCATACCGATTCCAGGCGCCACGCCCCGAGGAACCCAGCTCCCCCGCAGGCCCGCCCGGCCTAGCGCCCCGGACGCGGTGCCGGGGGATCCGGGGCTCCCAGGGGCGCGGGGCGCACGGCGGGGGCGGCGGCGTCCGGGGCGCGGGGCGGGGCGGCGGGGGCGCTGCGCAGGGTAGGGGGCCGCGCAGGCAGCAGTCCGCGCGCACCGGCCGGGGCTGCGGTGATCTCTCGGCACCCGGGGCTCGGCGCTGCCGATGGAGCCCCGGCTGGCCTGTCCCGCCCGGCCCACCTCCCCAAGGCGCCCGGGCCCCGCCTTACCGGCTCCGCGCTTGGACGGGCTCCGGGCGGCGCGAAGTGTGGGAAGAAGCGCTGCGGCCCGAGGCCCTTATAGCTGCGGAAGGGGAGTGTCGCCCAGGCAGGCCTCGGGCGGGCGGCGGGCAGGGCCTTGGCCCTTCCCCCCAAGACTTCCTGGGAGTCTGGGCTTGGAGGCTTGGCCTCGTAGAAGCCGAGATGGATGAGGGCTCCGCGCAGCGTCCTCCTTTCAGCCCCTTTCTGAGTTCTAGGCAAAGTCAGATCCCTGGCAAGGATCTGATGGAATATTTCTTACTAAGATGTGAATGACTGCGATGATTATAGTGTCACCTCTTACAGGGCAAACTAGCCCCTTCGAATCCCATCTATGTATGATATACTCCAAACTCGGAGGTTATTTGTTTATTTATCTTTTGGTGGGGGAAACTAATTTGGGACCTCTTGCATAGGGCACAAAAGGGGCCTCCAGAATAAGAGAAAACAAAGTCCGTCCCAAACCACATCCTTGCCGTCATTGTCTTTCAGGTACCAAAGTGGACTCCGTTCCAGTACCTCCCTCACAGGTGATGACCACACCAGCTGAGTCGAATCACGCACCACACACCATGATAACTCACATCTGTGAGCCAGGAAGGATTGCTTACCCACTAGACAAAAATGTAGACTCACCAGTTTTTCTTCCTGTACTCTTGAAATAGAATGACTGTGGTTGAATAGTAAAGGCAATAACTATTTCTGTGGGTTTTTTGTCTGTTTCTCCCTTTAAAGGTCCAGGTATGTAATTTCACCAAAATTTATGGTGTTCGAGGGTATGAAATAATTCTTAGTCCATGAAACTTCTCCCCTGTTTTTTTTTTTTTAAAAAATCTCAACATGTAAGGGGGACAAAGGAAAAAATCCTATTGTTTTATTAGTATGGATAATATAGTGTGAATAGATTAGTAGATTTCTTTCAACTGTGATTACTTATTTATAATGAAAAGGAGCAAAAAAGATCACAGTAATGAGTAATAAAAATACTCTCCATAGTTATAAAAAAAGGCAGCAAGGTTTTAATAACTAGGATTGTAGAGTGCTTTACAGTTTATTAAAATAAAGAAATCAACACTTACGGAAAGCCAATCACAATTAACTTGAAGCGGTTTGATCAAATCTGGTAAACTCTCCACCACTTCTCATAGAGCTAGAGAACTATTTGGTAGCTTCTGCTAAGAGGTCAACGTGAGAAAGTCAAGAGTACAAAGCTGCGCTGAAAATGTGTTAAATTAAAATCTGAGACACATAAACCAAAAAAAGAAAAGTGTTCTTTTTCTTTTTTTCTCCTGACATTTTGCATTTGTGCTTACCTGGAGTTAGTAATCTGGGTCGAATATAAAATGAAACCATTTCTTAAATCAATACATTTACTGTCGAAGGTCAAGACAAAGTAACTGTTCTGCTGAATGACACTGGAGTGTCCTACTTGTGGCTTTAAACTGTGCATGGCCACATCAGAGGTCATACAGAGATACCCTCGTACACTGGTGACGGCACGGCCAGCTTGGACAATGTTTGGCCTATCTACTGAACTCAAACGCATGCTTACCCTCACTGTGATCCAGCAATTTCACCCAAGGAATTGTGCACCTGGAAATATGTACAAGAATGTTTCCAACAACGTTATTTATATGAGACCCAAACTGGAAACCACCTAAATGCCCATCAACAGAAGAACAGATAAATTAATACAACAGAATAATATACAACAATGGAGATGAACTCACTACGGCAACACGCAACAACATGGCTGAATCTCACCAACACACTGCTGAACAAAAGAATGCAGACACAAAAGAGTGTTCTAGTTATGGAAAGTTCAAAAACAAAACTAATTCATGGTGTTTGAAGTCAGGAAAGACATTCTCTCTGGGGAGGAAGGAGTACTGTGCTGACTCGATTTTCTTGTTACTGTACTGACTCGATTGTCTTGTTTTCTGTATTCTTTTTTTTTTTTTTTTAAGATTTAATTTATTTATTTGATACAGAGAGAGAGAGAGAGAGAGGAATCACAAGTAGGCAGAGTGGCAGGGAACGGCAGAGGGAGAAGCAGGCTCCCCGCTGAGCAAGGAGCCCGATGTGGGACTCGATCCCGGGACCCTGGGATCATGACCTGAGCCGAAGGCAGACGCTTAACAACTGAGCCACCCAGGTGCCCCTGTTTTCTGTATTCTTGGTGCTCTGGCATTTGGGGCCCTGATCCTGGAGAGACTGCCCCTACCAGGGCTAGCTAATTCCTAGAGATAGTGATTCCCCTGATAACGAAACTGTGGCATACAAACCAACCAGCTCGGTGACTGTACTCTCGACTATCTTTTTTATCAAACTCTCACACCTCAAGCCAGTACTCCCCCTGCCCTCAATCACCCCAGGGCCAGGTACCAAACAGCTAGAGACCACCTGAAGAGCCCAGCAAAATTATTTCAACTACCCAATCGTAAGTTTTCTTAGTGTGCCTACCTTGCCTTGCCCATTTCTTCCTGCAAGAACCCCAGTAAAGGCTCTGGGCCATGCTCCGGCCTCTTGCCTTCTGCCTGGGGTGCTCCCCAGGTCCTGCATGGTCTGGCATGGTGTGGCGTGGTTTGCCTTTTACTTCTAGGGATCTGTGAGTATAAACCTCCTTCATGACTATCATGTCCATGTCAGCAGTCCTACCATAACTGACAAAAACACATCCCTGTTTCATTTTTAACACAGGGGGCGTGAGTGGGAGCAGCATGGGGTGGGGAGGGCTCTGGGGTACTGATAATGTGGCATTTCTTGACATGGGTAGTGGTTACACAGATGTATTCATTTTGTGATAATGCACTGAGTTGTACACATAACTTTTGTACTTTTCTGTGTGTATGTTATATTATGTTAACAAACACAATTAGTTCTCAAACACCTACTGGTGCTGCTTTGAGATTTTTCTCCTGGGTTTTATAAATCTGGCTGTGGGTCTTTGAAAAAAATTAATAAAAGTTATTAAAAAGTAGCAAAAAAAATGTTGAATGCTAGTGATTATCTTTTCTCCTGTCTCCCCTTTCTCTCCTGCCACAGGATCAATCGGCTTGAAGCCGGCTGGCATGTCATCCAGCATGTCCACCCCCTCACTGTGTCAGCAGCTTGTGCCCAAGGGACCCAGATGAGCTGGTGAGCCCCATGCCCTTCCTGCTCCCCCACACCCAGCAACGCACAACTCCGAATCCAGCTGAGAAGCCCTGCCCTTCTGTCCCCGCATGTGAGCACACACCAACCGCTGGCTCAAGGGGCACAATAAAGGAGATGCAGTATAATTTTTTCAAAGACCCACAGCCAGATTTATAAAACCCAGGAGAAAAATCTCAAAGCAGCACCAGTAGGTGTTTGAGAACTAATTGCGTTTGTTATTGATTTCTGGGTTAACTGTACTGTGGTTAGAGAACGTGAACTCTATATTGCTGTCATCTTTAGAAGTGTTTTCAGACTTTGCATAAGGTCCACCTTATGGTCAATTTTTGTAAATACTCCTGTGTATCAGAAGAAAAGATATATCCGAAATCCATTAGGGGCAGTGTTCTATATATGTGGCCATTCGGATAAGGGCAATTAATGATTTTATTCAGCTCTCTGCTTAGATCTACCAAGCATATGTAGCAAGACAATAACTAAACATCAGTATTTCCATTGACTAGCAACAGATGGAAAATGAAAAGAAAGATGCCACTTAAAGTAGCATCAAAAAAATCAAGCAAGTGGAAATATATCCAGCAAGATATATAAAAAAACCTCTCTACAGCAAGCTCTTAAACATCATTAAGAGAATTTTTTAGAAATCTAACTAAATGAAGGAATATATCATGTTCATTGAGTGGAAGTCACTATTGTAAAGATGGCTGTTTACCTCTAATTGATTTTTTAAATCAATCCCAATCCCAATCAGTATTCCAAAGGATGTGTGTGTGTGCACGCGCGCACGCACATGAAACTAGGCAAGCTGATTATAGAATTTGCACGGTGTTGAAAATGATCAAAACACTCTTTTTTATTATTGTTATTTATTATTGATCAAAACACTCTTGAAGGAGAACAAAGCAAAAGGACATGCTCTGCTATCTATCAAAACTTATAAAGCTGTAGTAATTAAAATAGCATGGTGTTGGTGCAGGGAGAGACGACAAGTCAATGAAATAGAATGGAGGGTCCAGGAACAGACCTTTGCATATACTGACCCTTGATATATGACAAAAGTGGCAAGATGCCAACGGAGAGAGGATAGAATACTTAATAAGTGGTAGAGACAATTGAATATCTATATGCAAAGAGTAACGAGAGAGGTGGGGGGGCAGGGTGCCTGGCTGGCTCAGTCAGTAGAACATGAAACTCTTGATCTTGGGGTTGTGAATTCAAGCCCCATGTTGGGTATCGAGATTACTTAAAAATAAAAATCTTAAAAGAGAGAGAGAGAAAGACGAAAAAATCCTTACCTTACATTATACTAAAATATCAATTCCATGGATATTTAAGATCTATGAAAAGCAATGTGAAAAATAAAGCTAAATAAACTTTTAGAAGAAAATGTAGGAGATATTTCCATGAGTTTTCAAAGAAGACAAAGAAAGCATTGGTATAAAGGAAGCAATTAATAAATCTGACTACTTTAAAAATAAGAATTTCTGTTTATTACAAAGACACCATTAAGAGTTAAAAACATGAGTCACACAGTTAGATGAGAATTGAATGGCATATGATGGACAAAGACTGTTATCACGTGTACGTGCATGCATATAACTTATACACATCACATTAAAAACTAAAAAAAAGGGCAAACAATTTGAATAAACACTTCAAAAGAGAAAATCCAAATGGCTTATAATGTATGAAAAGGTGTTAAGTACAAATTTTAATGAGATACCTTATACTCACACTGGCAAAAACTTAAAATTCTGGCAATTCCAAGTGTGGACAAAGATGCAGAGCCGCTGGCATTCTCTCACTCCTTGGGAGGATTATGAACTGGTAAAACCACTTTGGAAAATAGTTCAGTGTTATTTAAGAATGTTGCCCAGCAATTCTTCCTTCTCCTAGAGAAATATGTTCACATTTACATCAAAGACACGTACAAGAGGGGCGCCTGGGTGGCTCAGGTCATGATCTTGAGATCCTGGGATTGAGCCCCGCATTGGGTTCCCAGCTCAGTGGGGAGCCTGCTTCTCCCTCTTCCCCCGCTGGTGAGCTCTCACTCTCTCTCTCTCTCTCTGGCATAAATAAAATCTTTAAAAAAAAGACATGTACAAGAATGTTCAAGGTAGCTTTATTGGTGAACTGCAAAGATCAATAGTAGAAGAATGGATACATGAACTGTGATATATCCATTCAGTGGAATACTAGGTAGCAATGAAAAGACACAAATTATTGCTGCGTTCACAACATGGATGAAATTCCAAAACATAATTTGAGCAAAAGAAGCCACATTCCAACAACTACATTTCAACTTTATTTCATTTATACAGATCTCAAAATCAAGCTAAAGCAAACTATACTGCTTTAGAGAAAAGCAAAGAAATGATTGCAAAAGTCAGAAGAGTTGTTACCCGTTGGGGGATGTGGGGGCTGTGATCTGGAGGGGTCACGTGGAGGGGAGAGTATTTGATTTTTTTGACTTGGGTTACTTGAGTGCATGCTTTATAATTAGCTGTTCCATTACTTTTATGATCTGTGCAGTACATTTTACGATAAATGAGATAAAATCATACCAAGTGATCTAACAGACTGACATAGAACCAAATGCCTGACAAGGTGCTGTATCTGTAATTACAAAGTTAAATTAAGAAATGAGTAGAACATAGGAGCCAGAGATAAAGGAGTACTGGGCAGGTGCGTGAGCAGGTGAGCTGGTTCCCGTACCAACCCTACCTCCCTTGACAGCCCTCCGGTGAGATTCCTCCCTGTGCTCGGTGCTGCGTGGCCCCCTGCTGGAATGCTCCGTGAGGGATGCGGCGCTGACAACAGAGGGCTGTAAGGAGCACGTCCCCAGCCTGCTGGACAAGACATGGAGGGGCTTTGCCAGGCTGTGGCAGCGTTGCCTGAAGACAAGACCAGACCCTTCCTCTGAGCTGTCTTCCAGGGTTGGTAGTACTATGCAGCAGTAGCTGAATTTTTTACAGACCTTTTGATTTTGTTCAGAAGTTTCCAGTCAGATGAAAGCCAGGCTTACGTAGGGGGAAAGAGCTTGCTAGGCACTTACTGAACGAACTGAGAATAAGTACAAACGGATCCACAAACTTGGCATTCTTATAAAGAGTATGAAGACTCATGTGTCAAGACTGCCAGACTAGAGTCAAGTCATCTGAAATGCCAAGTCACTATATGAAAAGCTGAGTGCGCCCAACTTGATGCTCCGAAGCAAAACTGTAGGCATTCTAAAAAAGGAACTGAAAAAAGTGAAAATCAGATGCTCAAAATGATATGAACTGATTAAAGGCATTGTAAGAAGGACACCATCATTGAGATGGAATCAAAGTCCATCAAACCACACGTGCCTTTTCCACGCAGAATGCAAGGGACGGCGAACATTCCCATCCACTCCCTCGTCGGTTTGTTTGGGTTGGAAAGGAGAGCTTCCCCCCATGTTCACACAGACTCTCTGCAATGCTGTGTGCACCCTCCTTTCTCCCAGTCTGAGGACTCATTGCCGGTGGGTGGAGCTCTTCCTAAGACCTCCTCTTCATCCCTCTCTTCTTGGGCACTGCCAACGTAACTTCCCACCTAGTCTTCCTGGCACAGCTCAACCTCCAACAATAAGGAGGATCAGTCCTCCACGGGGTTTTCCTCGTGACCCTCCATCTGGACTTGAATTATTCCTCCTGCCCTACATCCTGAAGGTAGGAGGGAGTTACTCTTAGATTTGCCTTGACCTTCAAAACAAGCTGATCACTGATCATCCAGAACCCCCACAAAAATCTTGATTTTTCTTCCCTCTCTTTTCAAGTCATTTTGAATTGGTTTGTTTTGCCATTCAGTTTAAGACACTGTTATTAAGCAAACTGTTATACTTTTAATTAACTTGAAGCTTGGTGGAGTTAAAAGCTTCACAATACTGTTTTGTAAATATGTTAAATGTGGTTCTTATGAGTAACTTATTTCCATGTTATTGTGCTCTCTAGATATTTTATTTTAGATAATCTCTCAAGACATAAACAAAATGTACAATATTCCATGAGCGTGGAAATATTTTAAGCTTAAAAAATGATTTTTGTAAACCGAGAGCAGTATTTCCTGTAGTTAAAAGAGAAATATGACAATTACTTGCTATTTACGTAAATAATTGTTCAACTTATTTCAATAACTTATTTTTAACTTGTTAAAACAAGAAAAATAACTCAAATCACTCTGCAAATGTTTTCCTATCAATAGTGTGAGAGTTTAAGGTGAGACACAGTAATTTCATGACAATGAATAACTTTGGCCCCGGTCAGTAGCTGCAGGTGACTAGACAGTCCTGGTAAATTCTAAACCAGTTACATTCTCATATCTTGGGCAGCTTAATGACTGAGGTTATAGAAATGGATAAAATAACCCCTCAAAGTTTCTTCTAGTCCCTTTACTTTCTACCAAAAAAAATGGGACAAACCCAGTATTAAAATTTCAGCTGCGTAACACAGAGGGCCACCTGTGTTTCGGTGGCCCTCTGTGTACTCATTTCTTAATTTAACTTTGTAATTACAGATACAGCACCTTGTCAGGCATTTGGTGGCCTCATCCACTAGAGGGCCGAATGTCTTCATTGTAAAATAACCAGGGATCTGATGTCCAAATACCAGGAACCCTCCTGTAGTTCTTCAAAAAGACCAGTCCCCTTTCTAGGATACCTGAAATTTCCAGAAAATTAATTTCTTCTTACATATGTACATGTCAATCAGGATTTTTCTTTGACCTCACCTCCTTCTCTTTCTCCCTGATTTGATAGGTCTTTTTTCAGTATCTCAAATTAGAAGGCCCACTTTCTTCCAGATCTTTGTCCCCACTACTGTCTGGCCCTGGAATGACTGACTCCTTACAAGTCTGGCCTTTGCTCGATGCAGCCTCTGCTGAGACCGACCCTGGCCACTAGGCCTCTGTTCTTGTTCCAAGTTACTTTCTGTTTGCTTTCCAGCACCTGTCACCAGCAGAAATTATCCTGCTTATGAATGCGTCGTCTGTCTCTTTCAACAAACTATCCCATCACAACAATGGGGCTTTTCACTGCCATATCCCCAGTATCCAGAACAACACCTAACACATAGTAGATGTTTAGTAAGTATTGTTGAAAAATGCCTGGGGGCGCCTGGGTGGCTCGGTCGGTTAAGCATCCCACCCTTGGTTTTGGCTCAGGTCATGATCTCAGGGTCATGAGATCGAGTCCTGTGTGGGGCCCCATGCTCAGCGGGGAGTCTGCTTGAGATTCTCTCTCCCTCCGCCCCTCCGCCACCACATGCGAATGCACGTGCTCTCTCTCTCTCTCTCAAATGAATAAATCTTTTTTAAAAAATGCCTCGATAAATGAATGACGGTTAAAGCCCAGGACAAATTGAGCTGTGTGAACAGGTGATGTGATATTTAGTAAAGTTTCTTGGTGAATGGTAAGTGGAAGAAAAGTCTTTTCACACTGAAAGTTAGAGGAATTCTAATTTAAGTGGAAGCAGAGCCCAAACCAAAGGAGTTTAAGTCCCAGCTCAATGAACTGGAACACAGACAGGAAATGATATACATGGCCTATAGGATGGTGCAAGGAAGTTGGCCCTGGGAACTCAGAACTGAGAAAGAGGCATTTACCAAAGCCTGTCATTGTCACACCAAGGGCAAGATGAGGGCACAGCGAAGGAGTGCTAGCTGTTTATGGAAATGACTGAAGTGTAGCTCACTTGAGGACAGAGGTCTCCTGAGGCATGCTGCAGGTGTGGTCCTGTCTTACCTCCTCACAAACAACTTAGATGGAGTCATCAAAGAGCACAAAGAATAAGTTCACAAAAAGCACAAACCTGGGAGGAGTAGGAGACCTGGATTTCATCTGGTCTCAGGAATTCAGCTGGATAGGGATCAAACCATTCTGAACACCTACAAACTCAACAGGAGATCGAAGAAAAGAATAGCAACAACTCTCTGAACAGAAAAGCGACCACTTTCTGGAAGGTCTTTTCTGATTTGTTTAGAGTATATTTTCTGGGGACATTGTTGCCCTGTTAGCATTTTGTTCTCTCATTAATCTATTCTCCTCTGGACAAAATGACAAGATGGAAAAAATCACCTCAACAAAAAGAACAAGAGGTAGTACCGACTGCCAGCGACCTACTCAATACGGACATTAGTACGATGTCGGATTTAGAGTTCAGAATCATCACTTTAAAGATACTAGGTGGGCTTGAAAAAAGCATGGAAGTTATTAGAGAAGCCCTTTCTGGAGAAATAAAAGAACTAAAATCTAACCAAGTCGAAATCAAAAAGGCTATTAATGAGGTGCAATCAAATATGGGGGCGCTAACGGCTAGGATAAATGAGGCAGAAGAGAGAATCAGTGAGATAGAAGACCAAATGATGGAAAATAAAGAAGCTGGGAAAAAGAGAGATAAACAACTACTGGATCACGAGGGCAGAATTCGAGAGATAAGTGATACCATAAGATGAAACAACATTAGAATAATTGGGATCCCAGAAGAAGAAGAAAGAGAGAGGGGCCAAAGGTATACTGGAGCAAATTATAGCAGAGAACTTCCCTAACTTGGGGAAGGAAACAGGCATCAAAATCCAGGAAGCACAGAGAACCCCTCTCAAAATCAATAAAAATAGGTCAACACCCCAACATCTAATAGTAAAACTTAGGAGTCTCAGAGACAAAGAGAAAATCCTGAAAGCAGCTCGGGAGAAGAGATATGTAACCTACAATGGTAGAAACATTAGATTGGCAACAGACCTATCCACAGAGACCTGGCAGGCCAGAAAGGACTGGCAGGATATATTCAGAGCACTAAATGAGAAAAATATGCAGCCAAGAATACTATATCCAGCTAGGCCATCATTGAAAATAGAAGGAGAGATAAAAAGCTTCCAGGACAAACAAAAACTAAAGGAATTTGCAAACACGAAACCAGCCCTACAAGAAATATTGAAAGGGGTCCTCTAAGCAAAGAGAGAGCCTAAAAGCAACATAGACCAGAAAGGAACACAGACAATATACAGTAACAGTCACCTTACAGGCAATACAATGGCACTAAATTCATATCTTTCAATCATTACCCTGAATGTAAATAGGCCAAATGCCCCAATCAAAAGACACAGGCTATCAGATTGGATTAAAAAACAAGACCCATCGATATGCTGTCTGCAAGAGACTCATTTTAGACCCAAAGACACCCCCAGATTGAAAGTGAGGGGGTGGAAAACCATTTACCATGTTAATGGACACCAAAAGAAAGCTGGGGTGGCAATCCTTATATCAGACAAATTAGATTTTAAACCAAAGACTGTAACAAGAGATGAGGAAGGACACTATATCCTACTTAAAGGGTCTATCCAACAAGAAGATCTAACAATTGTAAATATCTATGCCCCTAATATGGGAGCAGCCAATTATATGAGGCAATTAATAACAAAAGCAAAGAAACACATCGACAACAATACAATAATAGTGGGGGACTTTAACACCCCCCTCACTGAAATGGACAGATCATCTAAGCAAAAGATCAACAAGGAAATAAAGACTTTAAATGACACACTGGACCAAATGGACTTCAGAGACATATTCAGAACATTCCATCCCAAAGCAATGGAATACACATTCTTCTCTGGTGCCCATGGAACATTCTCCAGAATCAATCACATACTAGGTCATAAATCAGGTCTCAACTGGTACCAAAAGATTGGGATCATTCCCTGCATATTTTCAGACCACAATGCTTTGAAACTAGAACTCATTCACAAGAGGAAAGTTGGAAAGAACTCAAATACATGGAGGCTAAAGAGCATCCTACTAAAGAATGAATGGGTCAACCAGGAAATTAAAGAAGAATTTAAAAAATTCATGGAAACAAATGAAAATGAAAACACAACTATTCAAAATCTTTGGGATGCAGCAATGGCAGTCCTAAGAGGAAAGTATATAGCAATACAAGCCTTTCTGAAGAAACAAGAAAGGTCTCAAGTACACAACCTAACCCTACACCTAAAGGAGCTGGAGAAAGAACAGCAAATAAAGCCTAAACCCAGCAGGAGAAGAGAAATAATAAAGATCAGAGCACAAATCAAAGAAACAGAAACTAAAAGAACAGTAGAATAGATCAACGAAACTAGGAGCTGGTTCTTTGAAAGAATTAACAAGATTGATAAACCCCTGGCCAGACTTATCAAAAAGAAAAAAGAAATGACCCAAATCAACAAAATCATGAATGAAAGAGGAGAGATCACAACCAACACCAAAGAAATACAAACAATTCTAAGAACATATTATGAGCAACTCTATGCCAGCAAATTAGATAACCTGGAAGAAATGGATGCATTCCTAGAGATGTATCAACTACCAAAACTGAACCAGGAAGAAATAGAAAACCTGAACAGACCTATAACCACTAAGGAAATTGAAGCAGTCATCAAAAATCTCCCAAAAAACAAATGCCCAGGGCCAGATGGCTTCCCAGGGGAATTCTACCAAACATTTCAAGAAAAATTAATACCCATTCTTCTGAAACTGTTCCAAAAAATAGAAATGGAATGAAAACTTCCAAACTCATTTTATGAGGCCAGCATTACCTTGATCCCAAAACCAGACAAAGACCCCATCAAAAAGGAGAATTACAGACCAATATCCCTGATGAACATCGATGCAAAAAGTCTCACCAAAATACTAGCCAATAGGATCCAACAGTACATTAAAAGGATTATTCACCATGACCAAGTGGGATTTATCCCTGGGCTGCAAGGTTGGTTCAACATCCGCAAATCAATCAACGTGATACAATACATTAACAAAAGAAAGAACAAGAACCATATGATCCTCTCAATAGATGCAGAAAAAGCATTTGACAAAGTACAGCATCCTTTCTTGATCAAAACTCTTCAGAGTATAGGCATAGAGGGTACATACCTCAATATCATAAAAGCCATCTATGAAAAACCCACAGCAAATATCATTCTCAATGGGGAAAAACTGAGAGCTTTCCCCCTAAGGTCAGGAACACGGGAGGGATGTCCACTATCACCACTGCTATTCAACATAGTATTAGAAGTCCTAGCCACAGCAATCAGACAACAAAAAGAAATCAAAGGCATCCAAATGGGAAAAGAAGAAGTCAAACTCTCACTCTTTGCAGATGATATGATACTTTATGTGGAAAACCCAAAAGACTCCACCCCAAAACTGCTAGAACTCATACAGGGATTCAATAAAGTGGCAGGATATAAAATCAATGCACAGTAATCAGTGGCTTTCCTATACACCAACAACAAGACAGAAGAAAGAAAAATTAAGGAGTCTATCCCATTTACAATCACACCCAAAACCATAAGATACCTAGGAATAAATCTAACCAAAGAGGCAAAGAATCTGTACTCAGAAAACTATAAAATACTCATGAAAGAAATTGAGGAAGACACAAAGAAATGGAAAAACGTTCCATGCTCATGGATTGGAAGAACAAATATTGTGAAGATGTCCATGCTACCTAGAGCAATCTACACATTCAATGCCATCCCCATCAAAATACCATCCACTTTTCTCAAAGAAATGGAACAAATAATCCTAAAATTTGTATGGAACCAGAAAAGACCCCGAATAGCCAGAGGAATGCTGAAAAAGAAAAGCAAAGCTGGCGGCATCACAATTCCGGACTTCCAGCTCTATTACAAAGCTGTCATCATCAAGACAGTATGGTACTGGCACAAAAACAGACACATAGATCAGTGGAACAGAATAGAGAGCCCAGAAATGGACCCTCAACTCTATGGTCAACTAATGATCGACAAAGCAGGAAAGAATGTCCAATGGAAAAAAGACAGTCTTTTCAACAAATGGTGTTGGGAAAATTGGACAGCCACATGCAGAAGAATGAAACTGGACCATTTCCTTACACCACACACAAAAATAGACTCCAAATGGTTGAAAGACTTCAATGTGAGACAGGAGTCCATCAAAATCCTAAAGGAGAACACAGGCAGCAACCTCTTCGACCTCAGCCGCAGCAACTTCTTCCTAGAAATATCACCAAAGGCAAGGGAAGCAAGGGCAAAAATGAACTATTGGGACTTCATCAAGATAAAAAGCTTTTGCAAAGCAAAGGAAACAGTCAACAAAACCAAGACAACTGACAGAATGGGAGAAGATATTTGCAAATGACATATCAGATAAAGGGCTAGTATCCAAAATCTATAAAGAACTCATCAAACTCAACACCAAAAGAACAAAGAATCCAATCAAGAAATGGGCAGAAGACATGAACAGACATTTTTCCAAAGAAGACATCCAAATGGCCAACAGACACATGAAAAAGTGCTCAACATCGCTTGGCATCAGGGAAATCCAAATCAAAACCTCAATGAGTTACCACCTCACACCAGTCAGAATGGCTAAAATTAACAAGTCAGGAAATGACAGATGTTGGCAGGGATGCGGAGAAAGGGGAAGCCTCCTACATTGTTGGTGGGAATGCAAGCTGGTGCAGCCACTCTGGAAAACAGTATGGAGGTTCCTCAAAAAGTTGAAAATAGAGCTACCATACGATCCAGCAATTGCATTACTGGGTATTTACCCCAAAGATACAAATGTAGGGATCCGAAGGGGTACATGCACCCCGATGTTTATAGCAGCAATGTCCACAATAGCCAAACTGTGGAAAGAGCCAAGATGTCCATCGACAGATGAATGGATAAAGAAGATGTGGTATATATTTACAATGGAATATTATGCAGCCATCAAAAGGAATGAGATCTTGCCATTTGCAACGACGTGGATGGAACTGGAGAGTATTATGCTGAGCGAAATAAGTCAAACAGAGAAAGACATGTATCATATGACCTCACTGATATGAGGAATTCTTCATCTCAGGAAACAAACTGAGGGTTGCTGGAGTGGGGGGTGGGGGGGGAGGGATGGGGTGACTGGGTGATAGACACTGGGGAGGGTATGTGCTCTGGTAAGCGCTGTGAATTGTGCAAGACTGTTGAATTTCAGATCTGTACCTCTGAAACAAATAATGCAATATATGTTAAAAAAAAGAAGAAGAAGAAGAAGATAGCAGGAGGGGAAGAATGAAGGGGGGGAAATTGGAGGGGGAAACGAACCATGAGAGATGATGAACTCTGAAGAACAAACTGAGGGTTCTAGAGGGGAGGGGGGTGGGAGGATGGGTTAGCCTGGTGATGGGTATTAAAGAGGGCACGTTCTGCATGGAGCACTGGGTATTATGCACAAACAATGAATCATGGAACACTAGATCTAAAACTAATGATGTAATGTATGGTGATTAACATAACAATTAAAAAATTTTTTAAAAAAGCACAAACCTATTGTGGGTTCAAAGGAACTCCCATGACTGATAAGTCATCCCAAACCAATATGAAAGTGTAATAAGGAGAACATAGATGTTTTAAATTTAGATTTTAAGAAACAATTTTTGCAAATACCAGAGGTGGGAGGCCTTTGTTTCCCACATCAGCAGGAGCGGTTCATGTGAAAGAAAATTCTGAAATTGGAACTGACCACAAACTCCGTATTCACCAACATGGTTAGGAAGGCCTTAGTAGAAGCATATAGTCCACAGCCCGGGGGTGGGGGGGAGCTCCCCTGCCTCATGCTCTGGCTTGATCTATCTAGAGAATAGCCTTCAGATGTGGGTGCCACAGATATCCAGAGGAAGGCGAGGGTGATGCTCTGCTAGGAATTTTGGAAGGAATTAGATTTGCTTAATTCAAAGAGGAAATGGGCAGGAAGGAAACCATTATGGTGTTGTAGGCAATTCAGTAGGACATCTTTGAAGGAAGCCCACTGGTAAGAGGGCCAACACTGCCCCTTTGTGGCTGAGTCCTTGAGGCCAATATCTCATACTGTCCGGGTCCCAGCTGCGCCATCTACACACTGAGGTTAATCATTGCAACCTCCTAAGGTTTTGGGGCGGATTCAGGGAAACATCTCTAAATGTTAGAAGCAATTCAGATACGGTCTGGAAGGTGGCCGAGTGGTGCCACTGTGCCGGCATAATAACTGGATATCACTGTTAAGAGTTAGGACACCTGGGGTGCCTCGGTGGCTCAGCTGGTTGGCTTTTGATTTCGGCTCAGGTCATGATCTTAGGGTTCATAGATCGAGCCCCACATCAGGCTCCAGGCCCGGCGTGGAATCTGCTTGAAAATTCTCCCTCTCCCTCTGCCCCTCCCCCCCCACCCCCTCGCTCATGCGCTCTCTCGCTCGCTCTATAAAATAAATAAA
The DNA here is from genome assembly GCF_004348235.1 of Phoca vitulina. Lineage (NCBI taxonomy): Eukaryota > Metazoa > Chordata > Mammalia > Carnivora > Phocidae > Phoca > Phoca vitulina. The sequence continues at coordinate 3,696,542 of NW_022589734.1, forward strand.
TCTAAAAAAAAAAAAGTTAGGACACCTAAGACTGTGTATGGGTGTTTAGGGTATGTTGACAGGAAGTTTAACACTGATGAGAGCCTGTCCCAGGAATCACAACCTCCAAGGTCTTTTGGAAACAAGGTTTCCAGGATCCTGAGGGGGCCAGCTATTGTTAGAAAAAAGTTGTTTATTACTGTTTAGTAAAAACTCATGAGACCCTTCAGATGTATATCGGTGGGTCATATGCTTGCGGGTTGATTGCCAACATGTATCTTGTGGGGTAGAGATAAAGGAAGTTTCCAAAGGAATTTTTATATGTGAAAGTTGACTTACAGGGTCCTGGGGGTCGGGCTAAGACTGCCTTTTGCCCTTAGGGAAGTATTTACATGGAAGCAGCTGAGTCCCTAGAGGAATGTCACTCCACCGGTTTCAAGGACTTGTCAGTGGGCTGTAAGTAGTAAGGAAATTTAATTTTTCTTTTTCCTTTGTTTCCCACATCAGCAGCCATGTAGGGCTCTCTGTGAGAGTTGCCTTGGAGGGGTGGCTTCCCTGCCTTCCTATAGCTTGATGCCCTTGGCACCCTTCCCCCCACCTCTCCTGACATTTCCTTCACAGGAAAAGTAGAACAAAGTATGTAACTCCTTTCATCTTCTTAAGCACTCTCTTTTTAGCATATTTCTGTATTTCCAACAGCGCTCAGAAAGATATCATTTTAGGGGCATCTGGGTGACTCAGTTGATTAAGACTCTTGAATTCAGCTCAGGTCATGATCTCAGGGTCCTGGGATGGAGCCCCAAGTGGGGCTCTGCACTTAGCATGGAGTCTGCTTGAAATTCTCTCTCCCTCCCCCTCTGCCCCTCCCACTCTCTCTCTCTCTCTCTAAAATAAGTAGATAAATCTTTAAAACAAAAAAAAGGAAAGATATCATTTTAAAGATTTTTGCAGCCCACAGGTCATCTACACAGAGGAAGCTTCTTCCAACTTCTTCCAGCTATGGAGGCATCCTGCCACCTATTAACTTCCAACACAACTCTCCAACACCAGCTGGGGTCCTGCACCTCACTTCATTCTGACAGTAACAACCCAGAGTTCAGGTGGAGGCCACATGTCATGGGCTTGGTCTTCCTGGTATGGCCAACCAGGCCCATTAGGAATCACCTCATTAGAATAAAAAAGACACTATTTATGAATAACCAAAGACACTCCTAACACCCAGGAAATTCCACAGGTTTTTGAAGTTCTATGGCAGGAACTGGATGTAGGCCAAATATGTTTTGCTATATCACACCTAAACTCACAGATAGCTCTTCCAGGCACTAATCTTCTGGGTCAGACTGGCATTGTCTGGGGAAGGGGCTGAGAACTCAGGAAAGCAGAGACTTGCAGGTCCATCATAGAATTGCAGAGGTCCTTCCCCATCATCCAGTTCAGCTCATTTTTTTGAGACACCAGGTGAACAGAGAAGCTCAGAGACTTTTGCCCAAAGTTGCCAAGTTGGCTAATAACACAGCATAATAACACAGCATAGGAACTCTGTCCACAGTTGGTCACAGTTTCACAGTTCTTCCACTGTGTATATATATATATATATACCACGTCTTCTTTATCCATTCATCTGTCAGTGGACATCTGGGGTCTTTTCATAGTTTGGCTATTGTGGACATTGCTGCTATAAACATTGGGGTGCAGGTGCCCCTTCAGATCACTACATTCGTATCTTTGGGGTAAATACCCAGTAGTGTAACTGCTGGGTCATAGGGTAGCTCTATTTTCAACCTTTTGAGGAACCTCCATACTGTTTTCCAGAGTGGTTGCACCAGCTTGCATTCCCACCAACAGTGTGAGAGCAATCCCTATCAAAATACCACCAGCATTTTTCACAGAGCTGGAACAAACAATTCTAAAATTTGTTTGGAACCAGAAAAGACCCCAAATAGCCAAAGTAATCTTGAAAAAGAAAACCAAAGCTGCAGGCATCACAATGCCGGACTTCAAGCTGTATTACAAAGCTGTCATCATCAAGACAGTATGGTACTGGCACAAAAACAGACATAGATCAATGGAACAGAATAAAGAGCCCAGAAATGGACCCTCAACTCTATGGTCCACTAATCTTCCACAAAGCAGGAAAGAATGTCCAATGGAAAAAAGACAAATTGTGCTGGGAAAACTGGACAGCCACACACAGAAGAATGAAACTGGACCACTTTCCTACACCATACATAAAAATAAATTCAAAATGGATGAAAGAGCTAAATGTGAGACAGGAAACCATCAAAATCCTAGAGGAGAACACAGGCAGCAACCTCTTTGACATCGGCCACAGCAACTTCTTACTAGACATGTCTCTGGAGGCAAGGGAAACAAAAGCAAAAATGAACTATTGGGACTTCATCAGGATAAAAAGCTTCTGCACAGCAAAGGAAACAATCAGTGAAACCAAAAGGCAATCTCAGGTTCTTAATCTACCACCTGAAGATAATGCAAGCCCTCATGTGCCACAGAGGGGGTACTGTAAGTTCCTTGAAATTACAGGATGTTTAATGGTGATGTCTCTAATAAAAATCCTCTCATAGTTTCACTAAATGAGTGTTTGTAACATCCCTGTTCATAATGGACCCAAATGGAAACAATGCAAATTTCTATCAGCAGTAGAATGGACAAATACAATGGTATATTTACACAATACAATGGCATGCTGCAATGAGAATAAACTATAACTGAACTAAAAAATACAGAGGAATTTCTTGTGTAATATATTTAGGGGAAAAGCCAACCATGAATTTGTGAAAAAGTAAGATTATATTTAAATAAAAAGTCCCACAACAGACTAAGCTAACTTACAATGTTCAAAATCAGCATAACCCTGAAAGGAAGAGTAACAATGATTGGAAGGATAATTCTGTGGTGTGGTTAATGTTCTATTACTTGATCTGAGTATTTTTTTATATGAGTTAGTTCCATAAGTGAAAATTCATTGCACTGTATACTTATGAATGCTATTATTTTCTGCATGTAATTTATATTTCAATAAAAAGTTCAAGGATATATAAAGCAAATGATAACCACAAGAAAATATATGGAAGTAAAATATCCTCAACTAAATTACAAACAGAAGGTAAATAAGACGATCATCCTCCTGAAGAATACCTTTGCAATAATGTTCTCTGCACGTGAGACGCTATTGACTTTGAAATTATTTTACAAATGAAGTCAGGTTACAAAGAATGTAGAATTACCTATCAACTCGTACATATTGGAACATAAGCACATTTTCTGGAATAAAACTATCCCTTTTATTTCCCCCAGATCAGGTAGAAGTTCTGCCCTGAGGCTTTCATGCTGTCACATTCACTTTAACAGAGTTTTGGGTTAATTTTGGTGGAATGGCTATATGCCCTGTAACAAGCATCTCAGCATATTTCAGTGGGCTTGGCATAGTTTTGTTTTTTTTCATATATATTATTATTAAGGTGCAAAAAGTAAATAATTTTTTAAAATACATAACCTTGTAGTTTATTTCCAATCATGTGGTTTATACAGAACAAATTGCAGCATATCATATTTAACACAAGAGTAATCTCGAAAGATGTGAATGAATGACATGACATTGGCTGAGTAGATATCATGAACACAGATACATGAATATTAATTGTAATATATCTTAGAATGGCAGTGATTCTGACTTGAAATCTGCATTTCACATTCCGAGAAATCTTTATTGGCATACTACTTTCATCTTGTGTATGGCTCAACTACTGGTGATAGATTTCATCTTATCTATGGTAGTTTTGTGTTGAGGTCATTAAATATAGGGTAGTGTAAACCAATGGTGGTCAGAGGTCTTTGAGAGTTAATTTTATGCTTTGTCTCTCCTGGTTCTGTCCTAGACTTTGCATTTCCTCATTTTATTATCTTCCTTAGGTGATTCAATCCATTGCTGTGCTTAAGGAGGGCACATGTGATGAGCACTTGGTGTTATATGCAACTAATGAATCACTGAACACTACATCAAAAACTAATGATGTACTATATGGTGGCTAATTGAACATACTTTTAAAAATCTCCATCTACACTGCTGACATTTTTTTAAAGATTTTATTTATTATTCAACAATTCTATACGTTACTCAGTGCTTATCATGATGAGTGTACTCTTTAATCTCCATCACCTATTTCACCCAACCCCCAACCACCTCAGTTTGTTCTCTTGGTAATCATCAGTTTGTTCTCTTAAGAGTCTGTTTCTTGGTTTGTCTTTCTCTCCTTTTTCCCCCTTTTTCATTTGTTTTGTTTCTTAAATTCTACATATGAGTGAAATCATATGGTTTTTGTCTTTGATTGGCTTATTTTGCTTAGCATTATACTCTCTAGCTCCATCCCTGTTGTTGCAAATGACAAGATTTCATTCTTTTTTTATGGCTGAATAATATCTTGTTATATATATAACATAGGGGTAGATGTATCCCTTCGAATTAGTGTTTTTGTATTCTTTGGGTAAATACCCAGTAGTGCGATTACTGGATCATAGGGTAATTCCATTTTTAACTTTTTGAAGAAACTTCATACTGTTTTTCACAGTGGCTGCACCAGTCTGCACTCCCACCAACAGTGCATGAGGATGTGGAGAATATCTTCTCCAATACTTATTGTTTATGTTTTTGATTTTAGCCATTTTCACAGGTGTTAGGTGATATCTCATTGTAGTTTTGATTTACATTTCCCTGATGATGAGTGATGCTGAGCATCTTTTCATGTGTCTGTTGGCCATTTGTATGTCTTCTTTGGAGAAATGTCTGTTCATGCCTTCTGCTCATTTTTTAACTGGATCATTTGTTTTTGGGGTGTTGAGTTTTTTAAGTTCTTTATATATTTTAGATACTCTTTATCAGAGATGTTATTTGCAAATATCTTCTCCCATTCACCAAGTTGTCTTTTAGTTTTGATTGTTTCTTCGTTGTGCATTAGCTTTTTATTTTGATGTAGCCCTAATAGTTTATTTTTGCTTTTGTTTCCCTTGCCTCAGGAGACATACCTAGAAAGAAGTTCCTACACCCAGTGTGGGAGAAATTACTGCCTGTGCTCTCTCCTAAGATTTTTATATTTTCAGGTCTTACATTTAGGTCCTTAATCCATTTTTATTTTCTCTGTGTATGGTGTAAGCCAGTGGTCCAGTTTCATTCTTTTGCATGTTGCTGTCCAGTTCTCTCAATGCCGGTCTAATACCATGTTTTTGAAAAGCCTTTTATTTGAAACGATTACAGATGTATAGGAAGTTGTAAGAAATGTACAAGAATGTCCTGTGCACCCTTCACCAGGCTTCTTCCTGGTACTGTGGTCCCATCTTGCACAACTGAGGTACAATAGCAAGGCCAGGAAATTGACATTGGTACAATCTTCAGGATTTATTCATATTTCACCCATTTTATGCATGCATGCATTTGCTGTTATTGTTGTTGTAAGGGCAAATACAAATAGAATCAAAACATTAATTTTGCATGGTACAAAAAGGAAAAGAAACTCTTCCCCCACCCCCTTCTCTTTCAGAGCACTTTTTAAAAAAAGTTGTAATTATACATTCTTTCACTATCCCTTTGAGTCATTTGCAAACCTTTTTGAAATCTAAATGAAATTTCTCTCAAGGACTTGGGAACCATCTCTTTGAAATGCAATCATCAAGGAAGACAGCATTCCTGTCTCCTAGTCCCTATGGGAGAGTAGAAGCCTAACTTCAGTGGGCATCTCCTTCCAAGTTGCAAACCTATTTCTGGTTGTAGCTAACACAGATGGTCACCTCAACTATCAGATGAATTTAGAATGAACTATGCATAATAAATGGCACTGTCAGGTCCTTTTATTTGAGCGCTGGTTATTGTTTATCTCAAGAACATGTGTGTAATGGATTGTACCTGCCTGGTGATATAAAAGGCTAACAGTTCTTTCTATCTTTGCAATGTTTTAGTGCATTGCCTGGGATGCACATCACATTCTGGTTCAATCATAAACTGTTTTCTCTTCTACCTTTGTAGAGAGGTTTTCTGGGTTGACAGGAGATTTTAACAATGTATGGTTCTGTGCAATTTGATCACATGTGCAGATTTGTTTAATCACCACAATCAAGATACGTGACCACTCCTTCACCACAAAATTCCCTCTTGCCACCCCTTTCTAGCTACACCAATCTACCTGTCCCCTTCCCCCAGCCCCTGGCAACTACCAATATATTCAAGAAAATAATTTCAAGAAAATTATATAAATAGAATTATATTATAAAGTATGTAACATTTAGAGATTGGCTTTTTCTCACTCAGCATACTTCTGAGATCCATCCAAATTGTATCAATTGTTCATTCCTTTTTACTGCTGAGAAGTATCCCATGGTAAATGGCTTTTTATTTTATTTTTTTTTTAAAGATTTTATTTATTTGACAGACAGAGCACAAGCAGGGGGATCGGCAAGTTGAGGGAGAGGGAGAAACAGGCTTCCCGCTGAGCAAGGAGCCCGATGAGGGGCTCGATCCCAGGACCCTGGGATCATGACAGGAGCCAAAGGCAGATGCTTAACAACTCAGCCATCCAGGTGCCCGTAAATGGCTTTTTAAACAATTCATCTATTGAGGACATTTGGGTGGTTTCCAGTCTGGGACTATAATGAATACAGCCACTATAAACATTTGTATTCATGTTTATTTGTGAACAAAAGTTTTCTTTACTCTGGGACAAATGTCCAAGACACCGTTGTTGGGTCATATACTAAGTACAGGTCTCGTTTTTTAAAGAAACTACCAACTATTTCTAGAGTGTCTGTACCCTACCAGCGATGAAGTCTGAGTGATCCAGTTTCTCCAAATCCTTGCCAGCATTTGGTGCTACCACAATTTTTTGTTTTAGTCATTCCAATAGGTGTGGAGTGATACCACATTGTGATTTAGTTTGCATTTTCCTAATGGCTAATGATACTAAATATCTTTTCATGTGTTTATTTGCCATCTATTAATCTTCTCCACTGTAATGCTGATCATGACTTTTGACCATTTTCTAACTAGACTTTTTGTTTTGCGTGGGATTTTCAGAGCTCTTTATACATTCTAGATACAAGTCATATTTCAGATATACAGTTTGCAAATATTTTCTCCCAGTTTGTATCTTGTCTTTTCATTCTCTTCCCAGAGTCTTTTGCAGAGAAAAACATTTTACCTTTGGTGAAATCCAATTTATCAATTGTTTTCCTTTTATGGATTGTGCTTTTAGTGTCAAGTCTAAGAACTCTTCATCTAACCCTAGGTCCTTAAGATTTTTCCTTTTTTTTTTTTTTTTGGTCTAAAGTTTTATAGTTTTATATTTTACGTGTTAGTCCATAATCAATTTTGAGTTAATTTTTGTATTAGATGTGAGAGTTAAGTCAAGGTTCCTTTTTTTCTTTTTTACTATGGATGTCTGGTTGTTCCAGCACCATTTCTTGAAAAGGCTATCCTTCCTCCATTAAATTGCTCTTGCATATTTGTCAAAAATCATCTGGGCATATTTGTGTGGGTCTATTTCTGAGTTCTCTAGTTCTCTATTCTGTGCCATTGATCTATGTATCTAACCCCCCACTGATACCAAGCTGTCTTGATTATTGTAGCTAGACAGTAAGCCTCAACATTGGGTAGAGTAATTCCTCCCAGTTTAATCTTTTTCAAAAATTTTTAAGTTATTCTCTGTCCTTTGCCTTTCCATACAAATTTTAAAATAAGCTTGTCTATGTCTTCAAAAAACCCTGCTGGGATTTTGATAGGAATCATCCAAAACCTATAGATCATTGAGGAGAACTCAGTCTTTACTATGTTGAGTCTTCCAATTCATGAACATGGTATGTCTCTCTATTTAGATCTTCTTTCTTTCATCAGCATTTTGTAATTTTCAACATACAGATCCTGTACATGTTTTACTACACTTGTACCTGAATATATTATTTTCTTTGGAGTGATTGTAACTCACTTTTACGTGACTGAATTCATATATTAATTCAAAGAGGGCTTTCTTTTGTGGATTCCTTTAGAGTTATTACATAGACAATCATGTCATCTGTGAAAAAGAACAGTTTTATTCCCTCAAGTTGAATCTATATGCCTTTTATTTTTTCTTTAGTATCACTGTTTGTAGTTGATATGTCTCCTACATCTCTTTTTTTTTTGAAAAGTAAACTTTTTTTGGAATAGTTTTAGATTTAAAGAAAAGTTGCAGAGATAGTACAGTTTCCCCTATTGTTAACATCTTACATTAATGTGGTACATTTGTCACAACTAATGAATCGATACTGATACATCACTAAAGTCCATAATTGATTCATGTTTTCTTAGTTTTTACCCAGCGTTCTCTTTCTATTCCAGGATCCCAGTCAGGACAAAACATTATATTCAGTTCTCACATGTAGTCCTCAGGTTTATCTTAGCTGTGACAGTTTTTCAGACTTTCTTTGCTTTTGATGACCATAAGAGTCTGGAAGAGTACTATTCAGGTATTTTGTAGAACACCTCTCAATTGGGATTTGTATGACATTTTTCTCACGGTTAAACAGGGGTTGTGGGCTTTTGGAAGAAAGATCACAGAGGTAAAGTGCCATTCTCATCAAATCATATCAAAGATACAGGCTATATCAACATGATTATTTACTGTTGTTGTTGACGTTGGTCACCTGACCGAGGTAATGTTTGTCAGGTTACTGTGCTGTAACTCTCCCACTCCAACAATGAGAAACCTGTTCCCACCATCCACCTACTTAATTGTTCATTAGTAATATTACTTTTAATCAAGAGAGGCATGGAGAAAGTCCCTCAGACCCCTTGATACCAAAACCAGGCAAGAAATGTCTAGTTACAATTCCTCAAATGAAACCCCCTTGATTTTCTCACAGTTTCATTTCTTTATCTTCAATCTACCTAATAACTGAGGCTGCTTAGTAACCTTGGGAGTAAGCATACTTACAGCTAATGTTGAAATTGGAAAGTTTGTGTGGAGGTCAACATTAAAATTTTTTGACATTTCCAAAAAATTCACACAATTTCCTGTTCAGTTATAAAAGTTGGTCTGAAACTTACTCTAAAGAAATCAAACTGCTACTCTCCCTGGGTAAAATCACCTTTGTGGTTTCTTCTTAAAACTTACAGTCAATTGTGTTTATGTGGGTGTCCAAACAGCCTAAAATTCCCTTATTTCTTATTCTGTGTAAGGCTGTGTTTGAAGATCCTGTGCCTTAAAGAGAACCAGAACAGATAACCAATGCCAAACAGCAATCTTGGCCAAGGGCTTCCCTCTTGAGAATGTAATGCAGCATGACCACATTGCCAACCAGGATGGTAAGTAAGGCATACCCATGGGACAGATTCTAACAACTACTCCTGAGAGAAGAATCTGAGTCCAGTCAAGTGAACCAACAGATCAGGAAGTTCTGTTAGCTCTTACAGTTCTCTTAGGTAAGAGTATTCTCAAAAACAAGTAAATCAGGGGCGCCTGGGTGGCTCAGATGGTTGAGCGTCTGTCTTTGGCTCAGGTCATGATCCTGGCACCCTGGGATCGAGTCCCGCATCGGACTCCCTACTCCTTGAGGAGCCTGCTTCTCCCTCTGCCTCTCTCTCTCTGTTTGTCTCTCATGAATGAATAAATAAAATCTTAAAAAAAAAACCACAAGTAGATCAGCCCTTTTATCTTTCCACATCATCTCTCAGAAGGAGAGATGTTTCAAGTGCACTTTCAAGCTATTTAAAATGGTCAAACAACAGAGGCATCTTTATCTGGGATCTTTATCCTGAAAGCGGAAGACAGAAATTTGTCACTACTGAGACGAGAGTAGGTGGCTTGAAGCACTGGAAGCCTTTGTAAGGGTCAAGGTGTGAATGCGGACAGACAGACAGACATCCAGGGGATTGGAGATGTACCCTTTGTGGAGAAAACTGCAAATAGCTATTTGCTCCTCTAAACCAAGGATAAGCATTTTCTTTCTAAACCCAAATTAACATTCATTCCACTCCTGCTCTAATTTCCAATGTAGCTTCAGGACATTTTAAAGTTGTTTGAAAATCACAGCATAAAGCTTAAGTGCACATATCATTAAGCTCTGAGCTCAGAATTTCAAATGAGCTCCTTTATTAGGGTGTTCTCCCTGCTGTGGGGTTGAGGTCAGCTACACAGATATTGTAATGGGAAAGAGAAGCATACAGCACAGCAGCCAGCAGGAATCGGCTTAGGGAGGGGAGAACCTTCCACAGAATGCTCTTTGTTCTGTGGTGCTAGATGAAGAAAAGAATGGGTGATCTGTATTCAACGTTTGGGGTTTGTGCATTTTGCCACCTCAACCACAACAGTGCTCACACCAGCCACTCCTGTGCCTCCCTGATTGGCCTCCACAGGGGACATGTACACAAACTTGGATAGAGACAGCTCTGTCTTGGAGAACATTCCAGAAAAGTCAGGTTTGGTATCGTCAAAAGCATTGGTAATTCCCTAACTGCCAAGAACAAACTCCACACTGCAGTTTTCTTTGTTGTCCATTGCTACTGGCTTTGTCCACTCACTGAGTTGGCCATGTGTAAGCTCGTTTTTCATCTGGAAGAAAAGAGGAAAGAGCCCTAGGGTTCAGATGGTGGGCCAGTCACTTGGGTCTACACTGCTTTCCCGTGGAATTACCCAGGACCATGGCATCACGAAGCCCTCTGTCCATGAGGTAGGGCTTCACGGAGATTCAGACAAGGCCCAGGCCAGTATCACTTTTTGATTTGAGTCTCCTGGTTTAATAAAAAAAAAAAAAATTAAGAAATGCAAGCATTATGGTATGTTTTAAAATTTTGTATTTAACAAATGGATGCTTTTAAAAATGCAATGCAATATAGTTGTGCTATCCCCAAGTTAACTATAGGATTTATAAATAAGACACTGTTACATGGTTTCTTTTATGGGACATGAGCCTAAATTTTATAATTAAAGTATTGTCTGTCCATCTTTTCAGTATCTATCTCTAGACTCTACATAAATTGACATTAGAAAATAATGTCAACAGTTGAACTTTGAGGTAAGTCACAGGCTCTGCTGCCTGGCATCCCAAGGCCTGGAAACTGTACCAGATCCCCAAGTACCCTGACATTAGCTCTGATCGGTCACCTGGGCCCTGGAGGGAGGTGTTTGTGTGCAACAGGTCAAACTGGAGTTAAAGTTCAAAAATATTTGAGTTTCCCATCCCCGACAGCTGGTTTAAGATGCTGGTCAAGTTGATTTCAAATGACTGATTCGTTACTAATTACTAATTGGTTGTATTTTTATGTTTTATTGGCTACTCTGAATCTATTCATGAATTGCTATAGAGCTGACAGTAAAGAGTTTCTCATCTCCTTGGCAAAGAATTTAGCCTACATCTTTGAGCCTATCTGCAGTTTTTTTTTTTTTAAGTATTTTATTTATTTATTTGACAGAGAGGGAGAGAGAGAGTGTGTGCGCACAAGCAGGGGGAGCAGCAGAGGGAGAAGGAGAAGTAGGCTCCCTGCTGAGCAGTGCTCAATCCCAGGACCCCGCAATCATGACCTGAGCCAAAACCAAGAGTCTGACGCTTAACCAACTGTGCCAGCAAGGCGCCCCTGCAGTTATTTTTTTTTTAATTTTAGTTCCAGTATAGTTAAAATGGTATTAGCTTCAGGTGTACAATATAGTGATTCAACATTTCTATATGTCACCCAGTGCTCATGACGAAGACAAGCGCAGTCCTTAATCCCCATCACCTATTTCGACCATCCCCCTACCCATCTCCCCTCTAGGAACCATCATTTTGTTCTCTAAAGTTAGGAGTCTGTTTTGGTTTGTCTCTCCTTTTTTTTTTCTCCTTTATTCATGTGTTTTTTAAATTCCATATATTAGTAAAATCATATGGTATTTGTCTTTCTCTGACTGGCTTATTTCACTTAGCATTATACTCTCTAGATCCATCCATGTTGTTGCAAATGGCAAGATTTCATTCTTTTTATGGTTTAATAAAATGCCACTTTATATATATATAATATATATAAATATAAATGTAAATATGTGTGTGTGTGTAATATATATATATATATATATATATACACGCCACCTCCTCTTTATCCACCCATCTATGGATGGACACTTGGGTTGCTTCTGTAGTTTGGCTATTGTAAATAATGCTGCAATAAGCATAAGGGTGCAAAGGGTGCATATATTCCTTTGAACCTTTGAACCTGTCTGCAGTTTTGCGTCTGACATTTGAGTGATTTTGAAGTGCTAAGAGGTTTTGTTCTAAGTATTGTTTTCTTTCATCTCAAAATGCAAATGAAACTTGATTCAGAAAGTTTGTACTTTGATAAAATAGTCAAATAATTTCCACAAGGAGAGAGCTAATTGTGTACTATTGGATTTTCAGAAAAAGAACAACTAACCGTTATGAATTAAACCCATAAGGCATTTCCATGGAAGTAGGGGTAAGAAGCCTTATTTTCACTTTACTTACATGGGTACTCTTAGTGGGGAGGCCAGCTGGTTTGGATAAAACAAGCAGTAGGAGGGACATCTGGGTGGCTCAGTAGGTTAAGCATCAACTCTTGATCTCAGCTCAGGTCTTGATCTCAGGGTCGTGAGTTCAAGCCCTGCAATTGGGCTCCATGCTGGGCATGGAGCCTACTTTAAAACAAAAAAATACAAGCAGTAGGATGTTCTTGAGCAGTGTCTACTAGCCTGTGACAGAAAGCAAGAAATACCCCTTGGGGCACAGAGGTACTTCAAAGAACTCAGACAGTGGGACCAGAGGAAGACAGGCTAGAGGAGGCATAAGGCAGGTCCCAGGATGTCACTGAAAAGGACATGGGTTGTGCTGCCTCCATGATTTGACCAAAGGGAGAGGATTGCAGGCTCTGAGGTATGTTTGGGAAGGCAGAAGAGAGGAACTGTCTTGCTGGAAACAGGAGACTGGAAGGTGGTATGGAGAGGGTCTGCTGATAGGCAGCCTGAGTCAGACTGGAGGGACCCGTGATCACTGAAAAAATGAGCAAAGGAGAAGCACAAATGCCTTTTCAAAAAAGGTTCCTGAGTGAGGATGTGGAGAAAGTTGAACCCTTGTACACTTTTGGTACAACACTGTGAGGTACAGTATGATGGTTCCTCAAAAAATTCAATATAGAATTATCCTACGATCCAGGAATTTCACATCTGTGTACATACCCAAAGAATTGAAAACAGACTCTTGAAAAGGTATTTGTACACACATGTTCACAGCAACATTATTCACACCAGCCAAAAAGTGGAAGCACCCCATGTGTCCTCGGACTGGACAAAATGTGGTGTGTATAAACCGTGGAATATTATTCAGGCTTAAAAAGGAAGGAAGTTCTGACAGATGCTATCACATGGATTGGACCTTGAGGACATTATGATAAGTGAACAAAGCCAGTCACAAAAGGACAAAGACTGCATAATTCCATTTATATGAGGGACCTAGAGTAGTCAAATTCATATTAACAGTAGAATGGAGAAATGAAAGTGGAATGGGGGCTGCCAGGGGCTGGGGCAGTGGGGGAGGGAGAGTGAGTGTTCAATGGGGACAATGCTTAATGAGTCTCTGGGAAAATGAAAAAGTTCTGTGGGTGGATAGTGGTGATGGTTGCACAACAGGGTGGATGTATTCAATTATACCGAACTGTATACTCTCCCTCCCTCCCTTTCTTTTATTATGCAGCTAGAAAAAGAGCGAGTTCTCATTCAAGGTATGCAAAAAATAGTTTGGTTTCATTTCATTTTCTCCAATTGACTGCAGGCACCTTCAAAATACATATCAAAATACACTGTCTTCTTGAACAAACAGAGCCAGTCCAGCTCCCTGTCAGGAATCCCCCTTTCTCATGCCCACCTCTGGTTCAGACCTCCCCGCCTCTCCTCCCACAACCCAACTAGCCACTGTCTGGCTGCCAGATCATCCTCTGGCCCAGGCCTTCAGTTATTTTTACCATAAAGGTTTACAGTGCAGTTTTGATGAAAGTGCCAGGAATCAGGTTAGAAGGGAAGAAAGAACCTAATTTTTTTAAATTTTATTTTATTATGTTAATCACCATACATTACATCATTAGTTTTTGATGTAGTGATCCATGATTGTTTGCGTGTAACACCCAGTGCTCCATTCAATACATGCCCTCTTTGATACCCATCACCAGGCTAACCCATCCCCCTACCCCCTCCCCTCTAGAACCTTCAGTTTGTTTCTCAGAGTCCATAGTCTCTCATGGTAGAAAGAACCTAATCTTGAAGAAGCCTTCAAGATTATGTTACTCCACTGATCCTAAACAAGGGCCTGGAATTAAGCACAGGTTAAAGATGGCTCCAGCCCTTACTGCTCTATTCCCTGTCTCTTCTCTGTCCGTCCCTTCTGTGACCATTGGGGGTTTTCTCTCTCCTCACCTTTGTCCCTGCTGATCAAGTAGCTTAGAATGCCCTATCTGTTCAGCTCATCAGCCTTTTCCTTGAGTTTTTGAGTTTAACTTTGTCAAATAACAAAAATTCAACCAAGGAAATTTGAAGATCTAATTGGCCTTATGAAACAATTCCTGAATCAGTAGCACCCCATTTAGCATGTAGAGAGGTGCTCTGAGAAGTTCTACAAAATGGAAGGTCTTTATATAAAGAGGGTGGGGCAAGAAAGTACTAGCAAAAGAAAAAGATTGTTCTGGGCAAGGCCTCTTTCCCTTCGAGGGAAAAGCAAGGAGTCTTTATCATGCAGATGACCTCATCCTCCTTTGGGGATGGAGAGCCCCCTGTGCCAGACTCACTGGTGATGGAAAATTTCTGACCAGCCTGGTAAGACTTCTGGTGAAGGTTGAGACCACAACTAAATTAGGTATTAAGCCTCAATTTGGGGACTCAGGCTAAGTGATGACACTGGGGCCTGCGGTTTTCCTCCTCTCTTGTTTGTCTCTCTCTGTCCCAGTTCTGCCACTGACTGTCTGTGAGATCTTAGCCAAGTTTCTAAACCTTTTTGTCCTAAATTCTTCATTTGTAAAATGAAGATAATGCTTCTGGCTTTGCCTGTGGCCTAGAGCTGTTGTAAAAATCGAATACACAAATAGATCGAAAGTGTTGTCTAAATTGTTAAAGTACTCTATACCTATCCTATTATCACATGCTACCTTGTATTACATGTAGACTTGCTTTTCTTTCATATGTGGTTAACCCCTTGCAGAACAGGACCATGTCAGGATTCTCTCCATGTTTCTCACAGTTTCTAGCACATTTCAACAATGCTTCAGCCCTCTGCCAGAGGGCCAGGCCACAGGGTTGCCCAGCTCCAGGGATAACATACCTGTCACACTCAACATGGATGCCTTGCTCTGGAGCTTTGCAAACAAATGAGGCCCTTCCCCTCCCCACCCCCAACCAGGAGAGGATCCTAACATCTCAGAAAATGAGTTGTCCTTGCTCTGCCACAATTTAAGTTGCATTGATATTTTTAAACCATTTCTTACCCAAGAACCAGTGCTGGGAAGGGTATATTTTAGAAGTGGGTGTAGAGAGCACAACAACAAGCAAAGACTCACGGCATTTAGATCCCCGTTGACATTGACATCAGGGAGCAGAATGGCCATGTTCAGCCCCCCAGGGACGTGGGGCAGCTCCAGCGGCTGGTCCATCCTGTGCCCCATCTGTTCTCATTCTAAAACAAAGCAGGTGTTAACTAGGTAACCACAACCAGGGGACTGAAGGGGAAGGCCAAAGGTCTTACTCAACATAAAAACTGACTCAGAATACTCACATGACTGTAGACCAAAAGAAAACCACCTCTGGCGTTTAGGCACTCATTTGCATTTAAAAACCCGAAAGAAATCGTAGTGATTCTTAAAATCTGAATTACTTTCTTGTGGCTGCTTTAATCCACTACCATAGATGAGGGGGCTTACACAACCGAAGTTTATCAGTTCCCAGTGCCGCAGGCGGGAAGTCCAAGATCAAGGTGTCAGTAGTTTTGCCTCTTCTTGACTTGTACACGTATCTACACATCGTCTTCCCACGGTGTCTGTGGCCAAATTTCCTACTGAGTTAGGGCCCATCCACGTGACCTCATTTTACCTTAATTCCTCTCGAAAGGTCTCTCTAAATCCCACCTCCAAATATAGTACATAATCTCAGGTGCTGGGGGGTAAGACTTCAACACGTGAATTCAAGGGGACACAATTCCGCTCGTAGCAATATCCCAATGTTTCCAGACAAGTTTCTGCACAGGTAGACGTAGGCTTAGCGTGCTAATTTTAAAAAGATTTCTTCTGTGTATTTTTTCATCAAACTGCCTAAGACTGCTTTCCTTTGAAGTATGCAGCACTGATTAAGGGCCAGTTTTGTCAATAAACCAGTTGAATTGGCAGGCAATACGTCTACAATTTTGTCTTTTTTAAAAAGGAAGACGACAGGTCTAAGTAATGCTATGATAACGCACATAAAGGATATATCATGAGCTGAGGACCAACTTCTCAAACTGCGTTATGGTTATCATGCCTAGAAATCGAATTAATCAAACAGTAATCTGCACTTTTCACACGGTGTCTGAAACTATTCTGGACAAAATGGAGTGCAGAGAGTTTGCGCTGACTGTTGTCTCCGCCAGAGGGCAAATTATAATTCTCTTAAAAAGGCGTGAGGAAGAAACAGAAGAGCAATATTGAGTCGTTTATAAACAGAGAAATGGTTCTAAAATAAATGAGCAGATTGAAGATAGTGAAGTTGTAGCTGTATCTGGCTTCATGAAGAAAGACGAGATGAAAGAGTGAAGGGAATCCTGCTGCTCTGGGTGTGGAGAAATCCAGAGCGGGATTGGAGGGCGGCATGAGGAAAACGTACCTTGTCTGACTGGAATGGCAGTGTGGCCGGTGGTGGAAGGGGGGTGTCTGGGATGAGACACCGGCGTCCTCACTGGGACCGATCACGTCCCAGGCATTGCCCCAAGGATATGAGAAACATAAAAGTGGTTCGTCCTCACAGCATAATCCCTGGGAGGAAGGTCCTAACGTGACCCCCACAGGACGCTAAGAGTAATGGGACTTCGCAGAGCCCCCGATGGAAGGTAGGGTTGAGCTGAGGAATGCAGGAATCATTCCCACTTGTAATGCCAAAGCCCACAGGCAAGGTGGGGTTTGGTGGGGAGGGGTGCTCTGTTGTATCCGCAGCTTCTGGGCCAAAGTCAGCATTTGTATGTGTTCCTTAAACAAAGCCAAACCAAAGGAAGCTGCCTCGGATACCTTGCATTTTTTGGCTGCCATGAGCACATTACTGAGCTATGAGGTATACCACTGCTCCAGTGCCAAGTGCAGAGATAACTAAAGGGACAAATTATTTGCTGATGACTATTGTGATAAAGTTTGTTTTTATAAGTCTCCCGGAATAATTGAAAGTAGAGCACTTTTTCTTAATGTAAAAATGTTAACCCATTTATACGTAGCAGAAATATCCATGGAAAATCCTAATAAGACCACAACGATTCAAGCTCTCCTCTTAGGTGCGTTGTGGGCCCCCCGCCCCCCAGGCATGCGAATGTGTTGCCTGGATACGCTGACAGCCCCAGCAAAGGTCAGCCCCTCTGGTTCTGCCTGATAACACTGCTGGCAAGATTCTTTAAAGTCCTACTGGAAAGACCAGAATTAAAGCAATCCTTCTCGTTGCTAAATAGCCAGTAACTTTTCTGAGAAATGAAAATCCTAAAAATTGTGCTGATGAGATAGCTTCCTCCCAACAACCCCAGGGGGCCGTGTATACAGGACTACATGGCAGAGGACAGAGAGTGAGATCTGTAACTGACCAGCTGCCGGGAATGGCCAGCAAACCCTGCACCGATGGATGAATGATGACTCCAAACTCTGCCATGACAGAGAGGAGGAGGCAGGGTGGTCCACACTCAGAGATGAAGACCCTTTGCTCGTCTTTGCTCCCGCTTTTATTGGTCCTTCAGGATAATCACAAATCCTTATCACTGTCTCTCAAGCACATGATCTGTGACAAAGGGTCTTACTGGAACTGGGAGGATTTACGGGAAAGAAAAGATATGCTAGGGTCTTACTGGAACTGGGAGGATTTACAGGAAAGAAAAGATATGCTAATCTGCGTGTTCTGCTAAACACAGCCTAAGGGACAATGCACACATCTCTTAGATCACAGGGCAGCTGTTTGGGCTAAGAGAGCTTCGGGGAAGGCAACTCCCCGCGGCATTCCAACTGTAGATTGGTCACGTGGGCCCTGGCATTCCAAAGGTCTATGCCCTTCTCAGAAACCATCCCTCGCCCCCAGCGGCCTCCGTGTGACATTTTAGCAAGCCAGGTATTATGGCTGATTTCATGCTCTACATTAACCCCGACAACCAAACAGGCACAGATGGAGAGAGGGGCAGCCTGTTGCAGAGAGGCTCAATCCTACAACAATCAGCCCATTTGCCATCTTGTTTCATGGCTGAATTTTAAGGTCCTTAAAGATGGCATTCTATTGTACACTTTTATGACCCCTTCCTCTGCTCTCCAACATCTAGCAGATTTCACTCAGCAGTTGACTCATAACCAGTCATTCTATTCTTTTTCAGGCTTCTAACTAGTAAGTTAGTTTCATTTGGGGTGGAGCATAATAAAAAAATAGTAGTCGTCATTCCCAGTTCCCAGCACAGAGCTCCTAAAACAGGCAAGTAGAGGATAGGAAGTCTCAGCTCCACCCTCTGACCTCTGGGGAAAGGAGAGGCGCTGGAGATTGAGTTCAGTAATGAAGCCAATGATGAATCAATGGGGCTTACATAGAAATCCCTAAACAATGGGGTTTGGAGAGCTTCCAGGTTGACAAACACATGAAAGAGCTGGGGACGGTGGCGTGCCCAGAAAATTCTGTGCCCCTCCCCACATACATTGCCCTATGCAGTGACATCCCTTATAAGAAACCAGTAACTGTAAGTGCCTTCCTGAGTTCTGTGAGACATTCTATCAAATTATTGAATGTCGGGGTTGGTCATGGGAACTTCAAATTTGTAGTAATCTGGGCAGAAATAGAAGTCTCCTGGGCACCCCATTTGCAGCTAGCATCCCCACTTCAAGGAGGAGTCTGGTGGGGCTAAGCTCTTCAACTTGTGACATCTGCAGTAACTCTGGGTAGCTAGTGTACAAAATTGAATTTTTGGACAGCCAGTTGGTGTCACAGAATTGTCATGTGAGAAAAAACCTCTCAAGCACTCCTACTTACTAATAGTGTTGCTAAATTCATAACCATCCTTGTCAGTCATGATCTCATTAGGTATGACTTACTGAGAGGAAATCATGTCTTCTCTCCAACGAGCCTATTGGCCATTCTAAGCAAGTACTCAGTTTCCAGTTTGTTGATGTTAATGAGAAGTAAGGTTAACATGCAAACCTCGACGAACGTCTTTACCTCTATTTACAGAAAGTACTTTTCAAAAAAAGAAAAATAAATTACCTTAGGTGTTACGCTTCTGTTTCCTAAAGAACAGTGGGTGTTCAAGGAAAATCTTTCTACTAAGCTCCACTGGGTCTTTTCCTGTCTTAACAGAAAGGTGGGGTGACGTTGTCTGGGAGGTTCACACATTCGGGGAACGATCATGTATAAAATTAGAAAGGGACCAAGCAGCCGTGTTAATATTTCGTGGGCTGAAACTTGTTCTGTACCTGACTCATCACCAGTGAACAAATATGACGATTCCAACATCTGATCTGCATGTGGACAGAAGTGCTCTGAGCCCAAGCTATCATCAAAGCTGTTATGTTCACATATTGGGATTAATCCTTTGTAGTTAATTAATAAAAGGACGTATGGAGCACTATGTGGTCGCCTTGCTCTAGCCATGCACGTTGACTTGTTCCTCAAGACAGAGTTACAGATGCAGGTGTTTTGGAGGACCCCTACCATGTCTTTGTCCAATAAAACTGAATTAACTAATATCGTCACTATTTTTAATAAACACAAAAACCTATTAGCTTAAAAATTTGGTTCCTCATATGTTAGTCTGAAATAAATTCCAAAATAGATTAATATAAAAAATAAAACTATTAATGGGGCACCTGGGTGGCTCAGTCTTTAAGCGTCTGCCTTCGGCTCAGGTCATGATCCCAGGGTCCTGGGATCGAGCCCCGCATCTGGCTCCCTGCTCCGCAGGGAGCCTGCTTCTCCCTCTCCCACCCCCCCTGCTTGTGTTCCCTCTCTCGCTATGTCTCTGTCAAAAAATAAATAAAAACTCTTTAAAAAGAAATAAACTATTAAAACTCTAAAGAAAAATATAGGTGAATATTTATATAATTTTAGCGCCAAGAAGGCTTTCTATGCATGACAGTATAAGAGAGGGAGAAGGTATAAAGAAAAGGTGATTAAGACTGACTGTGAAAATAAAAAGCTGCCATAGAAATGTATTTATGGACATTGAACAAAGCGTATGTGATATTTAGTTAAGTGAAATGTGTAAGTAGGACATCACTAGCTGATTTAGGGGCTAAATTCATAAAGTTCCAGAAACTGTTTATTTTGTGTATCTTTTCTTCTCCCAATCCTGTTTTAGCTGAAATCAACTGAGTATCAACAATAATCTTGTTCGCAGGACATGGTACAAGAATGATCTCTTCTTTTTCAATGTCTCAGAAAATAAAGGAGCTGGGGTATTCAGAGAGGCTGTTCTTGATTTAAAGAGTTTTAAGAGACATAACAATAAAATTTGAAGACGAACTCTTGAATGAATTCTCATGAGGAGAAAAGAGCTGTAAAAGACATTTCCAGGGATGCCTGGGTGCAGTCGGTTGAGCGACCGACTCTTGATTTCAGCTCAGATCATTATCTCAGGGTCCTGGGATCAAGCCCCACATCTTTGGGCTCTGCACTCAGTGGGGAGTCTGCTTGAGGATTCTCTCTCTCCCACTGCCCCTCTCCCTGGTCTCACTCTCACTCTCTCTCTCTCAAATAAATAAATAAATCTTAAAAAAAAAAAAGATATTTCCAGGACCACAGGGAAATTTGAATGTGGATTGGATATGAGGAAATAATTTTTCATTTGATAAGTGGTATTATAATTACATAGGAAAATGTCTTTTTTTTTTAAAGATTTTATTTATTTATTTGAGAGAGAGTGCACAGGCAGGGGGAGAGGCAGAGGGAGAGGGAGAAGCAGGCTCCTCACTGAGCAGGGAGCCAGAAGTGGGGTTTGATCCCAGGACCCCGGGATCATGACCTGGGCCCAAGGCAGATGCTTAACCAACTGATCTACCCAGGTACCCGGAAAATATCTTCTTTAAAAAAAAGAAATGCATACCGAAGTATTTAGGAGTAAAAGTCATAATGTATTCATTGATTTTTTTTCAAGGCAATGTCTGATCCACTGTTAAGACCATCTACTAAGTTTTTTATTTCAGGTTTTTCAATTCTAGAATTTTCTTTCTCGTGTATGTGTGTGTATATGTGTGTGTTTTAGTATCTATTTCTCTATTGGGTTTTCACATCTGTTCATTCATTATGCCATGTATTCCTTAAATCCTTTAACATATTTATAATAGTTACATTGCAATCTTTGGCTGTTAATTTCAACATTTGCACCATTTTTGTGTCTGTTTCTCTTGACTGCTTTTTTCCCCTGGTTATGGGTCATATTTACTTACACTTTGATATAATTAGTAATGTTTTACTCTATGCTGGACATTGTGGTTTATGTTGCCTTCCTTTAAATAGAGTTGAGTTTTGTTCTTACTTGGTGGCTCAGTTTGATGCTGCTGAGGTTACGTTTTGTTAGGGAGGGTCTAGAGTAGCCCTTTTTCTTGGGCTACTAGTCCTAGTCCTAAGACCTGAGCTTCCTGGACTCTCAATCAGATGCCCACATTGCTCAGCAGGGGTTTCTTAACACTGTAAGGTCAGAAACCTAACAATGCAGTCTGACTGCATTGCAGCACCATGCGATCTGGAATCTTGGTTCAGCCCTCATGACCCAGTCTGTTCTCTGCCCAATCTCACAGAATCTCATCTCATCTTGCAGTTCAGTATTCAGACAAAGACGCCAGGAAACTTCTCTGCATGTTTTGGGAGCTACATTTCTGTGTTTCTCTCTTTTCTGTGGCACCATGTCCTGCAATTGCAACTTGCTCCACCAACCTCAGACTCTGATCTTTGTTCGTTCTACCCAGTGAGACTACTCCTTTCTGTTTGGGCTCCTCTTCCCTGTGCTACAGTTTGGAAAGTGACTCAGGTAGAATATAGACCTCATCACATGTGTTGCCCATCTTTCAAAGATCACAGCCTTGCACTGTCCACCCAATTCCTGAAAGCAGCTAGTTCATACATATTGTTCAGTTTCATGCTTAATTACAATGGGAAGTCAAGTCCAATACTTGTTACTCCATCTTGCCTAGAACTAGAAGTGACATCAACTTGCTTATTAATCTCTGAACTTCAGGTTCACCAACACCTGTGGCATGAGGCATTGGGCTAGATCAGTGGTTCTCAAACATTAGCACCACCTGGAGGGGCTTCATCCTCAGAATTACTGAGGTCTGGTGTGGGGGTATACAAGAATTTACATTTCGGGGTGCCTGGGTTGTTCAGTCGGTTAAGCGTCCAACTCTTGATTTCAGCTCAGGTCATGATCTCAGGGTTGTGGGATTGAGCCCTGCATTGGGCTCCACACTTAGCATGGAGTCTGCTTATCCCTCTCCCTCTGCTCCTACCCCTGCTCATGTGTGCTCCACCTCTCTCTCTCAAATAAATAAATAAACAAATAATCTTTTTTAAAAAAGAGAATGTACATTTCTAACAAATTCCTGGGTGTTTGCAATGTTGCTTATACAAGACCACACTCTGGAGAACCACTGGGCTAGATCTATATGTTTCAACCTTGGTAGTACATAAAGGTTTTTTAAAAATACCAATGCTGAGGCACCAACCTAAAAAAATTCCCAGTGGAAGCTAGGCTTGGGATGTTTTTGTTTTAATAGTAGACCCATCTTTAGAACTGTTCCGTCCATCCTCACCCATCCAGGAGGACAAGGAGAACTAATTTTATGTGCAAACTTCAATGTGTACATCATTATTTTCTTTTCATTGATTTAATTATATTGATGTTAAAACCACATTTATGATAAAAATTCAAACACTGCAAAGGAGTACACTGAAAAAAAGTAAAATATCCAGGCCTAGATAGGATGAGTAGTTCCCCAGGAGATTTTCCTATGTGGGCAATGTGGAGAACCCCTAGGCTAGATGTTTCTAGTGGCCATTCGGCGCTGACTTTCTAGAACTCCATGATATACAGAGGGGAACTTGCAAAGCAATGGAGGGACAATGACATTATTCACCTGGGGAAGGAAAGCAAGATGGCAGGACAAGGAAGTCTTGCCAAGTAGAATTCCCAGCTCCAAAAGATGGGACACATGAGCACCCCAGCAGAGATGACATCCAAGAGAGGACTCTCAAAATGGCACCAATTTGAATTAGCCAGAAGATCCTCACACTCTTAAAGCTGTACATCTAGCGTATAATTCTCCCCATATTCAGAACTATTTCTCAGTCCAGGCAACACTTTCTCCACCTACAATATGGGTTTTCAGTGTAAAAGTTAGATTTATTCTCTGAATAAACTCTTATGCAGTTACAGAAACTTTTTGAACTAGAAAAATCTTCAGGTATTACAGAGTCAATATTTTTATGGCTAAGATACACATTATTTAACAGTTTAGAAAGCACTTTCACATACATATTTCATTAGTTTACAGATGTTCTGTGTTTTGTGAATACAAGCCAAGCTGATATTATCTGTCTTTTATAAGGTCCTGAAAAGTTATGTGGCTTAGGAAAGGTTCCTTAGTGGATCAGAAGCACAGCCTGGATTTGAAAGCTGATTGACTCGCTCCAAACCCAGGGCCTTCCCACAAAACACCTCTGGAGTTTATGTGAAAAGTGAGCCATGGAGGAAGTTATCACAGATCTTCAAGGTCCTAACCACACTTTTCACTTCCTTTCCCATTCCAACAGCACCAGCAGAAGTCCTCATGAGCAGCTCTATGACGGTGTGGAAAAAAAACAATGTTTGATTATATCAGTCAGGATAGGCTTGGTTACACTTTGGTAACAAATAATCGCTCAAATCTCAGTGGTTTAAAATAACAAAGAGTCATTTAATCTTCAGGCTGTATGTCCATTATGGATAGGCAGGGGCACTGAGGGTCCCAGGCCAGTGGGGTAACCATCATCTCAAATGCTGCTGACGCCATGCTAGAGCGACACAAAGAATTCTAGCGGACCTCGAACTGTCAGTTAATATTCCTGTGTGTGTCCCTTCTACATGTAACCCAGTGGCCTTAGAACAGGTCATGTGGCCCCACAAGGGAGCCAGAAAAAAACAATCCTGCCAAGTGCAAGAAGGGAGGAAACCCAGAAACTTTTGGCACATGATTCTAACGACTACAACACAATTCCTCCTCCTCCGTCTGCCGTGGAGACCTCTGGGCATTTGGGCAGCAGTGTTTCCCTTTGCCCCCAGGAAAATCATGGCCGAAGCAGAGGAGACATTCAGGAGAGAGGGGGGAAAAGCCACATTGTGTGAAGGGTTTTCTTCATATAGTTTCTTTAAAAGATGGATAGCAACGTTGCCATTTGCTTGAGAGGGCATCCGTGGTGGGGGGGGGTCTGGAACCAGAGCACAGAGAGAAATGTATTTCGTGTGTTTGACAGTTCGCTGTCCTCAAGGACAGGTGGCTTCTCAAGCAGAGTGTTCAAGGGGTTGGAGGGGAGGAGAAGCTTGGCTGCTGTACAGCCCAAGGAAGTGGCAGGGCTGGGGGGGTGCTTGAGAAGCTGCCTCTTCTCTTTTCTCCTCACTCTCCCTCAGAGGACTCTGCAAAGCAGGGTGATGGCCCGGCGAGGCTGGGCAGCAGCGAAGCAGGAGGCTACGCTTGCCAAGGGAGGGAGCCATGCCAATGGCAGCTCCCAGCCGCCATCTGACAGGGAGGAGGGAGGGCCTGTCAGACCTGAATCACCACTCCCCGTTAGCCCCTTCACTCGCAGTCACGCTTCTCCCCTGCCCGCCCACCACTCATGGCCTTCCCTTACGCTGCCTCTGGTTGTCCAAGGATGGCCCCTACGGAGCCCCAGGTCAGCGAACCCCTCCCCCAGACCCTGCATTCATTAATACACGCCTGTCTCTTCATCATTCCACTGCTTTTCTTCACCATCTGCCCATAAAAGGTTTCATTCCCCATTTTCTGTGGCCTTAATTATGCCTCAGGAAGAGAACAATCTGATTAACTTGAAACAGTCACAGAAGCTAACATTCATCAAGCTCTACTGCCAGTCCCCTATTGTCCCAAGTGTATCACAACCCTAATCCTTTGAGACAGGCATCCTTACAGATGAGGAGATCAGGCTGGAGAACTGCACTCACTTACTTAAGAGAGTCCAGTCGGTAGGTGGCACAGTAAGGGTCACACCCAGGCTGCACAGGGGCGGAACTCAGCAGCCTAACCACCGTGCTGCCTTTGGGCTCCGCTAATTTATATGACTGATCAAAGCACACCCAGAGGATCTTGGATTTCGGAAATTTCAGGCAACTCAGGGGCAGAGTTTTGCTTGGCCCCCAGCCAGAGCACTCCCAGACCAGGGTCTTCTGATGGACACCAGAGGATCCTCCTGCCATGCCAAGGCCCTCCTCTCCTTGCCCTAGGTTAAGTCCAGAACCCGATTCTTGTCCTTGCAGGACTTGAGTCCCTCCCAGCGCTTGTCGGCAAAGCCATCCCGGCTTTGATGACCTAGATGCCTGCCTGGGAGCCCTGCTTCCCCAAGGTCTGGCCTGAGAGGAGCGGAGCACTCTCCTTGGACCCCAAACCTGGGCTACCATCTTCGGCTTACCTCTGGAAGGCCCCACTGACCAAGGAGAGGGTGCTTACTAGGTAGTGGAGGGGGGGCGGGGCGGTCACAGAGCTGATCTGTGACAGAGGGCAGGCCCCAGGGTGGTGGTGAGAATATCCTGGGCAGTGGCCAATCAGAGCAAATGCTGGCCAAACACAACCAATGAGGCCATATTGCTGCATACTTGTTGAAGATTAGCCTCATCAAGGGGAGCCTGGGTGGCTCAGTTGGTTGAGCAACTGCCTTCGGTTCAGGTCATGATCCTGGAGTCCCAGGATCGAGCCCCACATCGGGCTCCCTGCTCAGCAGGAAGTCTGTTTCTCCCTCTGACCCTCCTCCCTCTCATGCTCTCTGTCTCTCATCCTCTCTCTCGCAAATAAATAAAATCTTAAAAAAAAAAAAAGATTAGCCTCATCAGGCTTCTGCCCAAGTCAATGACTAATTCCAGGTCCCACACGGTCAGTATCTAAAATCAGTGCTCATATAAGGACATATAACGTCCTGGCTCTCAGAGCCTTCCCTCCTGACCCTTCCCAGCTTCTCTCTGAAGAGGAATCAAAAGCCTTGGCCTTGAGAAAACAGACTCTGAGGTCTTGTCCCCGCGAGTGCAACTGTAGTTACTGAACAACGCAGCCCTGTTTTCTAATCCTAGGCACACACGAGATGCCTGGATCCTGGTGGTCCTTCCTTGTCCTCTCCCAAAGCCAAAATGACTCCCCTCGAGCCCTAAGGCTCTCCAGGGGCACACGCAGGAGCCAGCGAACCGCTGAGAGGGATATCAATCCCACAGCTTCCCCTTCCTCCCTCCTAAAGCGTCCCGCAGCTCTTGCTCCTCCTCTTCCGGTTCCAGCGATTGGGCCTCCGCGGGCGGGAGGAGGGGAGTGGAGGAGGAGGGGAGGGGAAAGTCTGGGGGAGGCGGGGCCTGGAGGGCCGGGGCAGGGCCATTCGGACCCGGAGGGGCGGGGCGGGACCAGTCGGACCCGGAGGGGCGGGGCGGGGCGGGGCGGGGCTTCGCTGGACAGCCTGAAACCTGGTGCACTCCGCAGAGCGGCTGTCCACCGTCCCAGCACCCCGAGGTCTGGACCAACCTGACTTCACTCCAGGCAGTTCCTACACCGAATACCGCTTCATCCTGTCTACCCAGGCCGGAGGTCCCAGGGTGGTGGCGCAAGGTCTGGGGCATCAATAAGCCATCCTTCCTTGCAGAGATCAGAGAGATCCTCGCCCTCCAGCCCGCTTCGCCTGAAACTTCCGGCAATAGAGCCTCCTTAATGTTTAAAGAAAACAAGGACAAAACACTGGCAACTCAACGTGTCCACTGTGGAACAGCTAAGCTGCTGGGAGGGCATCTGGGCAAGGCTAGTGAACAGGGAGTCCATGCATCTTGGAGTCGGGGTGCGTGCTTTTCACAGAGGCTCTGCCACGGTCCCTTCTGACTTTGCAGTCTGAGAGCTCTGGCTTCATTTCCCTTGCCAGCTTTGAACTACCTAAGTGAACTAGTTGCTTAACTTCTCTGAAGCTCAGTTTTCTTATCAATATTTACCTGCCCAGGTTGCTGTGAGGACTAAGTAAAGTAATGCACGTGCAGTGCCTAGCACAGTCTCTGGTGCATAGCAGGATTTCACAAATGCTAATTCCTCCTTCCCCCCAAAAAGGAAGGGATTACTAGATCTCGTTTTTCTCTGCCTCATAGTTTTTCAGTGGAGTCCACCTCTCCTTGGGGGCTTAGGCTATGCTGATGCATCTTTGCCTGGTTGTTGAGAAGAGATCCAGAAACATAGGCTTGGGGAATGTTGGAGCTGGAAGTCTTGTCCAAATGGACTTCCTTATTTCGCAGCCCTGGAAGGTCAGGGCCTGGATCCCACAGCAGGTAGTGGGGAGGGAGGTATTAGGATTCAGCCTTCCCACTTGAGGATTAACATCATGGTCCGGGACTGGAAACTTCCACTCTTCCTGCCCACATTATACAAACGACCTTAGCTCCTGAGACGTTGGAGAAGCAGCCCAAACCCCAGAGAACAAAGAAGAAAGGCCGTTGGTCCCTGCAGTCACCACTCCCTTTTAGAAGTTTGGCAATATCGCCAAGTGCTTTTGACCTTCACTGTTATGTGACCCAGCTCTGTGAACCTTATCCACCCTCACATCACAATCAAATTGCTCTCTCATTTTATGGGCCAGGAGCTGAGCCCAGAGAGGCCATGCAACTCTAGTTTGGCCCATTTTGGTTTGTTGGGATCAATATTTGCACTCCCTGCACGTTTCTCCTGGGCAATATCCAAATGTCTGGCATATCCAGGGGACATGAGTCAAGCCCACTTACAGAGTTTCTATCTCTATCTCGATCCATCTGTCTCTTGCCTCTCTCCTCTCTCTCTCTGCATGAACCAAACTCACTCAACAGGCTCTGTCTTCCCCTGCTTCCCCCATGCACAGGGGTTGGGGGAGTGGGTCCTAGCACACCATATCTCTCTGAGGAAGAATCTCTCACAAATACCCTTTCAAAAGCTTCTCTCTAATCCCTCTTACCTGGGAGAGGTCTAGAGATCTGGGTGATGTCCTCAGGGAGAGACATCAGTCACACATTCCACGAGAAGGTAACTTCCCCTCCCTGCACCTTACCCGAACCGCCCCGTAATTCACTGCAGCTCATCACAGTGCCCTAGCCAGTGAGGCTGATGAGGGCCCATGAAACCTTAAGTGACCCTCAGACACCAGGTCTGTAGAAGACCTGACTGAAGACACTGCTGTCCCGTGAGCTTTTACAAACATGAGGGCTCCTTCTGTCTTGGCCAGAGTGCTGAGTTCCAAAAGCGCCCTCTTTTCAGCCTTTAAAGCATCCTTGACTTTTTCCTCTCGGCAAACTACCCATGGAATTTCTGATTGTTCCCTTGCCTGGCTAGTTAATGACCTCAGCTCTGACATTTTTTAGCCCTGTTGGTGTTTGTTTTAGCCTTGAACATCTACTATGTTTGTGTTTCAGGCTAAACTAAAAGATTCCCACGGTCATATCCTGTTAGAACACGATTCAGAAAAAATAGTGTTTCTGTTTCCCTTGACAGCCAAGGATTAGAAAGTTGAAATGCTCTCTCAAATCTCACAAAACCCAGAGTATGTACCGGGCTTGTGTGATTGGTGGTGTTCAAGCAGCGCCAGCTTCAGCAGCATGGGACCTGCGGATTTGCAAAAGGCCCCGCGCTCGCAAATGCCCTGTCCCTGATTCGATACTGTCCTGAAATTCAAACAAGGGACCTCATTTTCCTTTGTAGTAGGCCTCATAAATTGTGTAGCTGGTGCTAGGTGCTGGGTGCTGAGGGGACAACTGTGGGACAACTCCTGCCCTCCAGGACTTTACAATCTTGGGCAGGTGGGTGAATAGTTCATTTATATTCAGTGTACCAAAAGCTTCAGCTTCAAAGAATTAAACACACAGGTGGAGTATTTCACCCACAAGGATTAGTGAGTATTAGCTGCTGATGGAGGGTTTGGGGCTGGGGGAGGTGAATGGAGGGGGAGGGATGGGGAAGAAGGGTTTCAAGGTAGAATGTGGAAAGCGTGAAGCCCCAGAGGAAAGACAGAGCATGGAATCAATCTATCATCAGGAAACTGTAAATAGTTTAGTCAGGCTAGAGCTGAGGATTGTCCTTGGAGAAAGGCAAAGGATGGACAGGAGAGTGGGCTAAATTAGGAAGTGTCTTGGATTAGCCTGCTCAGACTGCCATAATCAAATACGGCAGACTGGGTGGCTTATACAACAGACATTTCTCACAGTTCTGGAGGCTTTAAGTCAGAGATCAAGATGTCAGCAGGGCTGGTTTCTCCTGAGGCCTCTCTCCGTGGCTTGCGGATGGCCACCTTCTCACCGTGGCCTTTTCTCTGAGCTTGTTTGCCCTAGTATCTCTTCTTTTTTTTAAAGACTTCGTCAGACAGAGAGCGAGAGCACAAGCAGGGGGAGCGGCAGACAGAGGGAGAGGGAGAAGCAGACTCCCCACTGAACAATGAGCCAGATGCAGGACTCGATCCCAGGACCCTGGGATCATGACCTGAGTTGAAAGCAGACACTTAACCCACTGAGCCACCCAGGCCCTCTTCTTTTTATAAGGACACCTATCATGTCAGATTAGGATCATACCCTTCTGACCGCATTTAAGTTTAATTACTTCCTTAAAGGCTCTATGTCTCAACATAATCACATTCTGAGGTACTGGGGAGGGGGTGTGTGGGCGTTGACATGTACATTTGGAGGGAACACAACCCAGTTCCTTACTGGTTAGCTCTATGTGGGCGTTTAATCTTTATCTTAAAAGTCGTGTGAAACCACTCCTCCTCATCCACACAACCCTAGGGAATATATGAGCAAAGTATATGAAGTCAGCTCACAGAACAGGAAATAAAGCTTTGAAAAATAATTAAAAAAAAAAAAAGCTGGAAATGAACCTTATTCATGAAAAGAGGAAGATACATGTTTGACTGACATTCTTATTAAAATTTATTCTAAAAGCCAAGAATAAAATATTTTAAAGCTGTTTATGTAGATTTTATTTCAGTTTCAATACCGTGTCACTCAGAATTACACATGTGGTTATATCCTGGAGTTCTTCCTTTGAATTACGTGCAGATCACAGGATTAGATTTTCCTAGTTGAAACATTAAATAATATTGACACACAGAGAGTAAAAACTGGAAGTTTTCCTCCCATTCCCCCTCAAAACCTTTCCCAGAGATAACCTCTGTTAAAGGTGAAGGCTTAGCCTTTTAAACCTTTTCCCAGAGACTCACATACGTGAATTTACGTGTAGACATACAGGGTCTGTTCACATAAATGCGTGCGTCATGCTAGGCACGTTGTACTGAAAGCTGTATCTTTCACTTACTTTGTTTTCATGACCTTTTTCAGGAACTGCATATAGACCCTTCACAATTTAAAAAAAATGTTCTGCAGAGTATTGCATAATATAAATGAATTAAATTCTTCTATTGCGGAAAAAATAAAATTCAGTTAAATTGTAAGGCGCCCAGTCGGTGTCCCTGGGAAGCGGAGAACTGCTTGGTGTGGAAAAACCCACACAACTGGTGTCAAAAGTATTTAGTAGGAGGAGGGAGAAATGGTGTTTCTCTTTAGTATGTACTAAACTTCGTTTGCTTATATGCCACCCATAACCACATGAGGGAAAAATGCTCTCACTACAATTTTATAATGACAATAAAATTTAGAAATACCATAACAAGAAAAACAAAACTATGTCTCTCTCTCTGTCTCTATATATATACATAAATATATAGAGAGGGAGATAAAAAAGATTTGAATAAGTGGAGACTCCTCACATTTCCCGAACAAGACTAAACCCTGTAAATAGATTAATTTATCCCCAAATTTATATGTTTAATGTCACACTAATCCCTCCAAAAAATACCAAAGTTAAAAACATTATTTTGAGTATTGCAAAATTATTCTGACGTTCACCTTGAAGAATGAAGATGAGAAAATCACCGTGAACACTGGGAAAAAACAGATTATTTACAATTAATGTTGAGAAATTGGCCATTTGTAAATAAATACAATTATATTTTCTCCTGAATGTCAACAACACAGAAACAAATTTCAGATGGATTAAATAGTTAAATCAATTAAAAACATAACAGTTTAAAAGAAAATATAGGTGACGTGCTGGTTTCAATGGGAAAGTATTCTAAGAGTTGAAAGCAGTGTCAAAAATCACTACGGAAGAAAACCTAGATTTGACTATAGGAATAAAAAAACTCTGTTCATTAATAAAACATCATAGCAAAATTTATGAAAAGTTTCTCACCAATAAAAAGAAATACAATAGGTGTGTATCCTTGTATAATATATACTGCAGAGATTTTTAATCTACATAAGTAAAACTTATAAGTTGTTAAACTAGATATATATATACACATATATATGTATTTTTTACTCAATATCATCTATCCATAAGACTGAATGTACACCTACTTTGTACTTTAGTCTAACTCCTACATAGTGTCACAAAGTATGCGCACACCTTCATTATTCCCATTGAGATGGACACTTAGGTAGCTTCCAATTCATTGACAACATAAATGAAGTTGCAGTGAACCCCCTCGTGCCCGTACCTCTGGGGACCTGTGCAATGACATCACTGGGCCACACACCCAGAAATGAGCCGCTGGAGCCCAGAGCAGACACCAGTTGAGTTCACTGCCAGATTGCTTCCTATCTGAGCCATATTGGTTCTTGTTCCCACGAGTGCTCCTAAATTTCCCTACTTCCTGGCTGATGCTGCACGGTATCCAACTTTCTGACACCAATCCGATGGATGTTGAGCAGTATCTCAGGGTATTTTATTTGTATTTTTCTGATTACTAATTGACTGCCTTGTTCTCTTTGATTTGCAGGAGTTCTTTGTATACCCTAGTGTTAATTCCTTACTGATTTTTTATAATATTTTCTTTCAGTCTGGTTGTGGATTCCATTCATGGAATGGATTTGATATATATATGCCAGCTGTATAATTTTTCACCTTATCACTTGTTTAGATATTATTTTTTTATCTATTATCAACATCCTTTTGCAATTCAAAAGCATTTATAGGTGTTGAGACAACTGATATCCCACATGCAAAAAAATTAAGTTGGACCCCTACCTCACATCATATACATCAAAATGGATTAATGTTCTAAATATAAGAGCTAAAATCATAAAAGTCTTATGAAAAAAACAGTTGTAAATTTTCGTGACTTTGGATTTGGCAAAGGATTCTTACATATGATACCATAAGTGAGTAACAAAAGAAAAAGTAGAGAAACTGGACTTCACTGAAATTAAAAACCTTTGTGGATCAAAGGACATTATCAAGAAAGGGAAAATATAACCTAAGCAATGGGAGAGAATATTTGCAAACCATGTATCTGATAAGGGTCTTGTATCCAGTATATATAAATAACTCTTACAACTTCACAACAAAAAGACAACCCAATGAAAAAATGAACAAAGGACTTGAATAGACTTATCTCCACAGAAGATATCCAAATGGCCAGTAAGCACATAAAAAGATGCTCAACACTATTAGTCATAGGAAAATGCAAATAAAACACACAATGAGATTTCACTTCCTACCCACTTAGAGACGCCATCATTTTTTTATAAAAAGAGGGGTGGGAAATAACAAGTGTTCATAAGGATGTGAAGAAACTGGAACCCTTATACAACAGTTATCCAAACAAATACATGTACGTGCATGTTTGTAGAAGGATTACTCATAAATATCAAAAAGATGGAAACAAATCAAATGTCCACCAATGAATGAGTGGATAAACAAATCTTATGCTACAGCTATATGGTGGAATATTATTCAATCATAAAAAGAGATGAAGCACATGCCACAACATGAATGAACGTGTCATGCTGAGTAAAAGCCAAAAACAAAAGGTCACATGTTATATAATTCACTTATATGAACTATCCAGAGTAGGTAAATCCATAGAGGTAGAAAGCAGATTGGCAGTTGCCAGGAGTTGGATTGGGGGTGGGGGGAGTAACTGCACAGGGTTTTCCTTTGGGGTGATGAACATTTTTTGGAACTAGATAAAGGTGGTGGTTGCACAACATTTTTTTTTTTTTTTTTTTTGGTTGCACAACATTTTTAATGTACTAAGACCACTGCATTGTTCGCTTTAAAATGGTTAATTTTATGCTATGTGAATTTCACCTCAATAACAAATTCTTTAAAAAGGCCCCAATAATGTCACTGATATCTAATCACTTTTTAAAAAAATTACAGAGCTCATCTATGATCAAATTACTTACCGCTGCACTGTACACGGCACATAGACATGTAAAATATAGTCCCAACCCCTGAGGAATTTAAGGTCTAGTTGGAGAACACAGATGATTAATAAATAAAGCAACCGCCATAAGAGAAATGCCCTCCCTCAGTATGCAATGAAGAGTTCAAAGATGCACACCTGCTTATGTAGAAAAGGAAATTTTTCCTGGAGATGACATTGGAAATGAACTTTTAAGAGTTGAGCGGAATTTTTGTTAGAGTTGGAGGTGAAGAAAATACAAGAACAGAAGGAAAGGGGATCCCTATGAGGAGATCACATGATAAGTTTAAGGACATTCCCTCGTCCAGCCTGGCTGTCATAAAAGCTACTCTGGCATGAGTATTAAAGACCAGGTGTCAAAAGCCCATGACTCCGCCCCCTTTGTCTCCAATGCCTGATGCCCTGTTTGCCACCTACTTAGGCATGAATGTCAAAGATAAAATAAAAATGTGCATTAAAGAAGCTTTCTAAAAAGCCCATGCACCAGGCAGACTATAAAATAATAGCCTCAGCTAGCAGCATTTATTACTACTGAAACAGGCTAAGGCAAGTATGCAACCAGATTTGAGGTACAAGGCAGAACACAGTGTCACTAGAATGAATTACAAGTGGAATGAGAGGGGAGTAAGTCTGGGGCCATCCAGGGAAACTTTGCATTCCATCCTATGGGATTCGGACTGCCCTTTAAATACTACAGGGAATCATTAAGGTCTCTTGTCCCATGAACTTGGCTAAGTAGGGCAAATGAGTGGTCAGGATGGGGAGAGCTGGGTGTGGACAAGCATGGGATTGAGATGCTTGAGGCATCTGCCCTCACCTTTGCACCGCGCTTCGAAGGCCCATCTTCCCCGGGGCTGTGGAGCAGGGCAGGAGGACACAGAAAGAGGGGAATGCTCACCCTTATGGAGAGGAAAACCTGCCACAGAACAGAATAGTGTTGGCTGCATTGTGCCTAATGAAGAAAAGGAAGGGGTGGTCGGCGCAGAACGTGGGGCCAGAATCCATGCAACACTCCACAACCAAGATGGCTGACGCGGCCGCGGCCTCCGTGCCTTCCTCGTTCACCTCCACAAAACTCTTGTGCACGAACTTGGACAGACACAGATCTCTCTCGCCTGACATTGCCGAAAAGTCAGCCTCGTCCTCCCGAAAGGCATCAACCATTCCCAGACCCCGGAGCACAGATTCCATGTCATAATCCTCTTCCAGTTGAAATCTCGGAAGGAAAACTTCCACTTCGGTGCTCTGCATACGGTCTGGCTTGGTCCAGGCTCTGAATTTCTCCAAAGTGAGATTTTTTTCCACCTGAAGGACCAGAATTAGACTTTAAAATTCATACTTCCGTACGTAAGGCCACGCACACCCACGTACGCTTCCTTCTCTCGGAGATGGGTGGTGATTGTCTCTCGGAGATGGGTGGTGATGGGACCAGGGGCACCTTTCTGCGCCGGGAAATTCGTGAGATCTCGGACTTGTGCTATTCCAACCACGCTCCCTTGCCAAGCAGGCAGCACGTGAGGCAGCCCCAAGGCATACAACCAGCGGCTGGTCCTCTCCTTACCCAACAGTATCTACGACACATCTTTCATCCTGACAACGCTCAATGCCCAGCTGACTGTGATTTTCTTTTTAACTGCGCTTATTTTTTGAAGATGAGGCATTGCTGGTAAGAAAAACGATTGGAAAAGAAAGGGCTCTTGCTGGAGCAATTTGCCAGAGGTGCAATCCTGTGCACCTTCTGAAGAAGAGACGGCAGGTGGCAAGGACACACAGAGAGCCTCTGGCTGCAGCTCGGCTCACGCAGGCCCCTTAGGACACTGGGAGTGCTGTGTGCCCCTCAGCGCCTGGGCCTAGAAGCTCCTGGGCCATGGATGACTCTCACACTAGGGATGCATGCTGAAAGGAAGCAAAGTGAGTTGGGAGTGCCGTCTGGAGCTGTTTCTGGCTCTGCTCTCCTGAGTTTCGGGTTCTTGATATTTAAAATATAATGCAGGGGTGCCCGGGCAGCTCCGCTGGTTAAGTGTCTGCCTTCAGCTGGGTCATGAGCCCGCGCTGGACTCCCTGCTCAGCAGGGAGTCTGCTTCTCCTCTCCCTCTGCCTCTGCCTCTGCCCTACCCCCACTGTTCATGCGCAATCTCTCTCCCCCCCCCTCAAATAAATAAAATCTTTTTAAAAAATAAAGAAATAAAATATAATGCTAACAACGATTATGATAATAATAACGGATCATATTTATTCAGGGCTTATTATGTACCAGACAATGTGCTAAGCTTGTTACTCGAACCATCCCTATTTTATCCTCATAGTAACTCTCAGGCAGATGTTATCACCATCCCTGTTTTCCAGGTGGGAAAACAGAGTTAAGGAATTTGGCGAGATCACATAGATAATAATGGGAGAAGTAGGTCCTGAATGACAGTTTGGTTCCAAAGCGCGAGGGCCTGAATACTGTGCTCTGTTTCCTGGTTGCCCACATCACTGACTTAAAAGGTAAACATAAATGTTCAAAGTGGTGCTTGAGTTCCAGCAAGAAGGACGCAAAGGGCGCCCTGGGGTTCTCACCAAGCTTAGATCCACGTTGTCGTCCGGGAGCAGAATGACCATGCTCAGCTCCTCACCCTCGTAGGGCAGCTCCAGGACCTGGGTCTGCACCTCTTTAATATAGGCAAGCTTAAACGTAGCTTCCTGAAACATCATCTGCACCGGCTTTTGCTCCTTCTGACGGGAAGAAACAGATGAGCACGGAATTAAAAACAGATTATTGTAAGAGGCAATAAAAATTTCCAAAAGAGCTATTATTGGCTCCAGGAGTGTTTTCAGCACCCATGATGGAAACGATATTCGTGTGCTAGTTCCGACTCTTTCCTATCATCGATACGAGGCATCTATGGGAAACAGATACGGCGCTAGCCTAGGAAAGGAGATGTTTTATTCAGCAAAATAAACGTGATACTCTGCATTTCCCACAGGAGGAAATCAGATTTTCCTCATGTAAAATATGCCTGGCAAATATATCTAAAGGAAACAATATAATCAAATATAATGAAATAGAAAATTATTTCTATTTAACTGGAAAAAGTTTTTATGATAAAGAAGAAGAGACTGAAGAGTTTCACAGCAGTGTGACTGGTGGTGTAAAGAGCCCCTCAGGAAGCAGTCTGCCAGCAAGTAGAAAGAATGACATATCTCCTCCTGTATTTAAATGCAGTTGTTTCAGTTCTGATACTCTAATCCAAGGAAATAGTTTTCTAAAAACACAGAAGAGGTATATGCATGCAGAAGTTAATTGGACTACTATACTCATTAAAGTTTTAAAAGTTGATATGGATCAGCTATTCTAAAAATTAGAATTCTAAAATCATAGCTAGAAAAGTTCTCCCCCTTCCACTTTTGTAACTAGAGGGCTGATTATGTAAAGTACACCTTATGCCCCACCCCCCAAAAAAAGGTTTTACCTGTGCAGTACAAGTTTCCTAATTGCATTAAAATGGTATTTTTTTTTTTTAGGGGCTGGGAGATTTGGCAAGCTATTTTAATGCCTGCCTGAATTGAAGTTATACCTCAATATCAAGACTAACATCTTTGTCAGTTAGTTTTAATATTAGAAACTTATAAATACTAGATTAATAATGATTAACAGTAATTCAAGTCTATACTTATTTTTTCAAGTATCTGATTAAAGAAATATTCACTCCTTCTATCCACTCGCCCAACACATACACATATCTCACTTCCTTAACACGTTTTTTGCTTTCTGTTAAGCAACTTAGGCTTAGAGGAAAAGTCTTAAGTTTCCAGAACTAGGTGGCAGCAACGAATGTAGGAGAAATTATCAGAGGCAGTAGGAATAGTAATAAAATGCAAAAAATCAGAGGCAGCAAATTATTTTTATTTCTCAGTTCTTTTCTCCTGAGTTTAAAATTTCATTCAAAAATGTGTTATGTTTCAAAATTATTTCTAACCAATCATTTATGCTTTTACAAAGTTAACTTTTTCCATTCAATTTCTTCATGAAACTAGAAGGATTTTTGAAAGCTTCTCTCACCTGGTTTATTTTAAAAGGCATTTCCCTTGTGTACATTTTGTTGAACTGTTCATTCCACCTTCCTTTGAAGTAGATGGCATTGACAAGAACCAGCCTGGTGTTTGCACTGATTGAGTTACTCGGCAGTAAATCTCGAATTTTACCTTCCAGGAAAAGTAGAGAATATATTAAGTTGTTTTCATAGAAGTGTGATGAATAAATCGTAATAAGGCTATTGACAGATCCTCAGTTATTAATCAAGAACCAAACATTCTTTTCTTTTCCAAATTTGGTGAGTTTGGATTGCTATGTGCAGAAATAAAAAAAACAACACATACAAGGGGTTTTCATGGTCAGGTCATAAATGCTGTGGGAACACCCACAAAGTCGATGACAGTGAAAGGTTTCTAAATCATTCAAAACACTACACTAGGTCGGACAGCAAGGCAAGCGGGAAACGAGGGATGGGCTGGGAGGGACTTAGGTTCTCTCAAGTGCTAAAACGGAGTGTTTGGTTTAATGCACCAAAGGTACAATGAGTGCTAACATTCCACAACTATGTCCACATGTCAGAGGCAGCCAGAATGAATGACTCAAAGGGGATATAGTTGACAATGGGCAGCATGGGTGCACTGAGGAGCTTCTGGAAGCATCCGGAAGAGATTTCACTATTTGATCCTCTAAACAAAATACCAGACATTCCTGGAAAAGGTAAGGTGGGCAAGTGAAAGATACTCCCTTCTTCCCTAGATATCAAGTTGTACCTTTCCAATGAACTAAGAGCATCCCTGCTAATTCCCTGCCTCCAGATGGCATAAGTAGCAAATATTACAAGAAGAAATGGTAGAATAACTGCTAACTCTCTAAGGAGAGACAACCTCTTGTTCTCTATTGTCTGATTTATTGATAGAAATAGGAGTGTTCCTAGTGGTACTAAGTAGAGTTGGTGCAGAGGGTCCTGAATGGTTCAAACATCATTGATCATGCGGGTCAAGATCAGAACACACCACTCTGTAAAACAGAAACGAGTAAGGCTCAACGCCAAACAAAGGATGATTTCAGTCTAGAGAACTGATCAGCCGTGAGAGAGCATCTGCAGTTGGCCTACCAAATCTAGGCTTATCAAACCTAATTAAGGGAGTGTACGTGGAAGACATGAAAGAAGCAGCAGAATAAGTAAGCTTAATGTATAGGGTGAAGGTGGTGGTATGTGAGGTCCACAGAGAATTTCGAAGCCCAAGCGTATGTCTCAGAGAAGATCTGACCGATAGCCTCCTTCCTACGGAGGTGATGAATTCCCCCAACATGTGAATGTTACAGGCCAAGTGAAAGTATGTTTCAGTGTACGTTATTAAACTGGAAATCCAGCCTATGACTTTCTTTGGACATTTGTATCAGTCTTTCTTGTCCCAGGAGAATGGACAAAATTAAGTCTCTGTGGTTGAAAACCTGAGCATCTGATCAGAACCCTGTGAGTACATTAAGTT
Organism: Phoca vitulina; assembly: GCF_004348235.1. Lineage (NCBI taxonomy): Eukaryota > Metazoa > Chordata > Mammalia > Carnivora > Phocidae > Phoca > Phoca vitulina. The sequence goes on from NW_022589734.1 coordinate 3,735,727, forward strand.
TCAAATACGCCAAGAGGCCCAGCCCGTAGGCAGGCCTCTGACCATCTGAAACACTCGTCAAATCAGAGCATCAGGAAAAGCAAGGGGAGGAGAACCAGGGGAAAGATGAGAAGGCAGAAGGAGAAGGAAAAAGAAGGGGGTAATAACATGTAATTCTGACCTTCAGTCTTTTTTGAGACCCAAGTGTTGATGTGCTCCCTGCACTGCTCTGCATCATTGGCAAAGGAAAGCTGCTCCAGCTCAGCATGGTAGAACCGAAGACAGGATTCCTTAAAGGCCTTTGGAGGGAAAAAGGTTCAAATATGGCTATATTCCTAAATAAAGTTCAGGTTCCAAGAAAATTGGAATCTTACATACATTTTATTAAAACGAGTATACATTTCTTAAAAGTGGTCATATCTCAGTCTACTAGGTACTAAAATATCAGAGTTTATAAATAGGTAAGTACTAAGCTCCGAATAACCAGAAATGGATAAGTGAATTTTAGAAGTAATCAATTTTTAAATAATTCAAGGCACAGTTATAGCATTATGATTTTTTAAAAAAATGTTTACCATAATTTTCAGTTCTCCAAGATCTTTCTTTCAGACTCCGTATTTTGATTACAACTTTTATTGTTCTGCTGACTCAACTTACCGAGAGGAATTCACAAGTCTTTTCTCCAAAGAGCCTGCTGGCCATTCTGAGCAAGTACTGGGTGCCAGGTTTGTTCACTTCAGCAAGAAGTGACTGGAAACTCTGATGAATGTCTTTCTCTGTGCTTAATGAAAGCACCTGTTGAGAAAAATAATTTTAAAATTTATCAAGATTGTTCTTTGGGGGGCAGCTGGGTGGCTCAGCCAGTTAAGCGTCTGACACTTGATCTCAGCTCAGGTCATGATCTCAGGGTTATGAGATCAAGTCCTGAGTCAGGCTCTGCACTCAGTGTGGAGTCTGCTTCAGATTCTCTCCCTCTCTCTTTGCTTCCCCCCTCCCCACCAGCTGCTCGCACACTCTCTCTCTCAAAAAAAAAAGATTGTCTCAAAAAATCTGTAAGCAAAATTCTTTCTTAAATACTCTACAAATTTTTGCTTTAAAGTACACTGGTTTCTCTTTTTAAAAAAAGGACATTACATTCATTTTAATCGCAGATTTAATACATACTAGAGCAGCACTATGTGGGGTAAGGAGAAGATACAGAGAGAAAAGGACAGAGAGGAGAGGGGGAGGGAGAGAACAGAAAACAGGGGAGTAAGACAAAATGGATGAAAGACCTAAATGTGAGACAGAAATCCAACAAAATCCTAGAGGAGAACACAGGCAGCAACCTCTATGACCTTGGCCGCAGCAACTTCTTGCTAGACACGTCTCCGAAGGCAAGGGAAACAAAAGCAAAAATGAACTACTGGGACTTCATCAAGATAAAAAGCTTCTGCACAGCAAAGGAAATAATCAACAAAACTAAAAGCCAACCGACAGAATGGGAGAAGATATTCGCAAATGACATATCAGATAAAGGGCTAGTATCCAAAACCTGTAAAGAACTTACCAAATTCAACACCCAAAAAACAAATAATCCAGGCAAGAAATGGGCAGAAAACATAACAGACATCTCCAAAGAAGACATACAAATGGCCAACAGACACATGAAAAAGTGCTCAACATCACTCAGCATCAGGGAAATACAGATCAAAACCACAATGTCAGATCAAAACCACCAGTCAGAATGGCTAAAATAAACAAGTCAGGAAATGACAGATGTTGGCACAGATGTGGAGAAAGGCGAACCCTCCTACACTGTTGGTGGGAATGCAAGCTGGTGCAGCCACTCTGGAAAACAGTATGGAGCTTCCTCAAAAAGTTGAAAATAGAGCTACCCTATGACCCAGCAATTGAATTACCAGGTATTTATCCAAAGGATATAAGCACAGTGATTTGAAGGGGTACCTGTACCCCAATGTTTATAGCAGCAATGTCCACAATAGCCAAAATATGGAAAGAGCCCAGACGTCCATCAACAGATGAATGGATAAAGAAGATGTGATATATATATATATCACAATGTGTGTATATACACACACACACACACACACACACACACACACACACACACACCCAATGGAGTATTACTCAGCCATCAAAAAGAATGAAATCTTTCCATTTGCAATGACCTGGATGGAACTAGAGGGCATTATGCTAAGTGAAATAAATCAGACAGAGAAAGACAAATACCATATGATTTCACTCATATGTGGAATTTAAGAAACAAAACAGATGAATATAGGGGAAGGAAAGAAAAAATAAAATAAAAACAGAGAGAGAAGCAAACCATAAAACACTCTTAAGTACAGGGAACAAACAGGGTTGCTGGAGGGAAGGTGGGTGGCGGGATAAGGTAACTGGGTGATGGGCATTAAGGAGGGCACTTGATGGAATGAGCACTGGGTGTTATATGCAACTGATACTAAATTCTACCCCTGAAACTAATAATACACTATATGTTAACTAAATTGAATTTAAATTAAAAATTTAAAAATTAAAAAAAAACAGGGGAGTAAGAATTGGCTTTTCTGCCTAAATAGATATCTATTGTTTATAGGTAAGTAATAGGAAGGGGCACCTGGGTGGTGCAGTCCGTTGAGCATCCAACTATTGGTTTTGGCTCAGGTCATGATCTCAGGGTCATGGGATTGAGCCCTGCATCGGGCTCTGTGCTTTGTGGGGAGTCTGCTTGGGAGTCTCTCTCCCTCTCCCTCTGCCCCTCCTGCTCGTGCTTGCTCTCTCTCTCTCTCAAACGAATAAGTAAATCTTTAAGAAAAAAAAAGGTAAGTAATAGGAAAGAATGACAAGGATAAGAGGGGTTCAGAAAAAGGGGCTATTACAGAATCTTGCATCCCAAGGAAAACGTAAGTATGAAATACACCCTATACAGAGTAAAATTTGCTTCTAAGATTTACAAGGAAAAAAGAACAAGACATACAGTTAAAAGCATGAAAAGTTCATGGAGAAATGGGCAGAAATATAATCAGTGGGGAAAAACATCACTTTCAGTCTCTGCCAGTGCACACAGAATCCGAAAGCTAGTTCTTTGAAAGAAGTTCCCTGAGTGCTAGGAGTAGCAATGTGTATTTAGCATATTCAGTGCCATTGCTGTCCAGTTGAGCACAGGAGGATAAGGAATTTCAATGTCTCTGAATACAAAGTAACCAGACAATCTTCAGGTTCTCAAAAAAAGCTCCTAGAGGGTTCATCAGTTAGCCTAAAACACAGAAAAGTTCAGTAAGCCCAAAGAAGCCCCCTTCTACACGGAAACACCCAGTCCTTCCTACCACAAGCTGAAAAATGATTAACATTGAGTGGTCACCCCAGAAAGGGCTCTCAAGGGAAAAGAAAGTTAGTGGCTCAGTTGGTTAAGCGACTGCCTTCGGCTCAGGTCATGATCCTGGAGTCCCGGGATCGAGTCCCGCATCGGGCTCCCTGCTTGGCAGGGAGTCTGCTTCTCCCTCTGACCCTCCTCCTTCTCATGCTCTCTGTCTCTCATTCTCTCTCTCTCTCAAATAAATAAATAAAATCTTAAAAAAAAAAAAAGAAAGTTATATCAAAACAAAGAGCCACACTGACTAACACACCAATAGCGAAGATGTGTGTGGGGGCATGAGGCAAGCTTTCAGGTTTCATCTCGGGCACATGTCCCCTACCTACTCTATAAAACCCCTTCAGGACAGGGATGGATTCGTAGTCATTTTCAGATGTTTGCTGAATGTTTGTTAAACTAACTGGTCCACATGCGTCTGCATATGCAATAAAGACGTGCTTTTTTACCCACATTGCATATTTTTGTCCATCCCCTTACTGAGCTAGGAAGACCTGAAATAGATATGAACCTCCCCTTCCTTACTAAAGAATAATTATAGCTATGAAGTCTTTTACTCCAAAAATGAGAGCTCTTAGCTGCTTAGAGTTCCAAATAATTTCAGTATCATTTCCTAAACAAAGATAAAGTGCTAGGATAAGATTCTGATAGTCTTATCCACATTATTAATAAGGGAACTTGCCCCAAAAAATATCTCAGGGAAGGAGACTCCCAGCCTTGTCCTTTGTGTCTTGGTCCCCAGGCAGCCCCACCTGCCAGACGTAAGCACAGGGGTGTCCACACTGGGCACCCCTCCCCCCCTGCTTTACGGCAGTTCTGCAGCCTCAGGTACGAAGCTGGGTGATGGGACATAATAACCGAAAGGCAGTCCCTTCTGCTGGGTGACAAGCAGGTTTACCTGGGCCATCTGGGCAGCAGTGTTTCCTTTTGCCCCCAGGAAGACCATGGCCAGGGCTGAGGAGATGCTCACAGGAGAATAGAACACGTTGTGTGAAGGGTTGTCTTGACACAGTATCTTTAAAAGCTGGATGGCAAAGGTGCCATTTGCTTCAGAAAGAGCGTCCATGATGCAGGGTCTGGAACCAGAGCATAAAGACAGATAAAGAGAGAGGCTGCTTCAACAACCCCCCGCCCCCCCCAACGAACGTTATTGACCTCACATATGGCAGTTTGGGAATTGTACGGGTTTTTGTTTTTGTTTTTTTTAATAATAAAGCTCATAAATATTTTAAGTTGAAGGAAAACCCATTTGCTATTGCTCTCCATCCAAACAGTAAGTCCAAATATTAAGATAATTAGCTAAGTGAGGGCGCCTGGGTGGCTCAGTTGGTTAAGCAACTGCCTTCGGCTCAGGTCATGACTCTGTGGAGTCCCGGGATCGAGTCCCACATCGGGCTCCCTGCTCACCGGGGAGTCTGCTTCTCCCTCTGACCCTCCCCCTCTCATGCTCTCTGTCTCCCATTCTCTCTCTCAGATAAATAAATAAAAAAATTAAAAAAAAAAAGATAATTAGCTAAGTGTGGTACTGGCAGAAGATAAAACCAGCTTGAGAGCCTTGGGGAAAATGAAGAGCACCAGCTCCTGGGCACAGACGCACAGCACTCAGCCTCCGGAGATCAGGGAAGTCCAATCTTCTCCACAATACATTCTTTTTCCATACATTTATGGAGAGAACTTCTGAGAGTTTCAGTTATGCAACAGACCACAGTCTCCCCATCTATTAGCCGATTCTTGAGAAATGTTTGAGATGCTGGTAAGCGAAGAGAGACAGGCTACAGTTGGGCATGGAACTGGCTGTGAGGCCAGGACCTTTCATCTACAGTGACTGGAGAGCCAATGTGCTCTCCTGCTGAGCAGCCCATGGCCAATTAACACCCAACTCAGAGTGCAGGACCATTGCTAGGGGCTAGGCATCACGTGACCTTCGGACCTTGGCACTGAGGGTGAGGAGTCTGGGCGTTTTTGTTTCACAATTTTTTTTTGCTAACTCAGAAACACTGATTTGGGAGTTTTACCCGTTAGTCTCAGAAAAAGCCACTACAGTGGACTGTGCATGAGAGGGCGAAGAGCAGCCCCGGTGGAACACCAGAATGGAGAGGTGAGGTGGAACAGAGAAGGGTCCAAGAGAGCAAAACCACTGAGAATGGGGAGGCCAGTAATCCTGGTAGCTACAGAGGTCAGAAGCCTAAGTGTGAGTGGGCAGGTCTGCTGACCACACACCGCTCCCATCCCCCAGCCCACATTTCTCCAGGGAATTAGCTAAGGGTGGAAATGAGACCCTCACTCACCCAACGCTGGCCTCACACCCTGGGAGACCTCCCTGACTCCTCCCACCCACCGCTCCTCATCCCCTCAAGCCCGTCACCAAGGTTTGCCTTCTGCTGCCTACATGGCTCTTGAACCAGTCTACTTCTCTTGAGCCTGCACCCTAGTCTATACCACCTGATCCCTCTCCCCGCGGACAGAGCCACACCCCCCCCCCCCCAGTACCCTCCATTCTGACAGGAAAGAGTACCCTTTCAGCCCTCCTCTTAAACCTCGCAGGGCCCTTAAGATAAGCCCGAAGCTCACTTCATTTAAATGGCTTATGCCCCACCCGTCCGCCTCCTCTGCCTCCAGCCTCGGCCTCTGGCCATCCTGACCGCCTTTCATTCCCTCCAAGTCACCCCTGGGCCTTTGAAAACACTGTATCCAACTCCACGCCCCCTACACTGATTAATGGCACTCACGCCACCACCGCCTGCCGGGCGTGGGCCTGCAAGAGAGCTCAGGAAACGGGAAGGACTCCATGAATTTGTGTGGAAGGCCTGCAAGAATTAGGATGGGTAAGAAGTGCTTGGATTTGCAGCTGCAGACTGGTGGTTTTAGCAGGAAAGAGGACAGGTAGGGAGATGTCGTTCCGCGGATCCCTAGGAGAGAGAGGAGGTGAGGAAGCAGGGCCGGTGGGAATGCGGCTGGAGGGCGGCGAGCCCGCGGGGAGGAGGCCTGCGAGGGGAAGAGAGAAGACCCTCGGGGAGCGCCAGCGGCTGGGGCTCGCTGGCATCGGGAGGCACGGGCGCCACCCAGCAGCTGCGCCACCGAGCCCACCGAGCAGCTGTGCCACCCAGCCCACCGAGCCCACCGAGCAGCTGCGCCACCGAGCAACTGTGCCACCGAGCCCACCGAGCAACTGCG